>NC_086448.1:111821559-111906559 GCF_028390025.1 Pseudophryne corroboree
AAGTAAGAAGAGGTCCAGAATCGGCGGCTGAAGACTCCTGCAGTCTTCTAAAGGTAGCGCACAGCACTGCAGCTGTGCGCCATTTTCCTCTCAGCACACTTCACACGGCAGTCACTGAGGGTGCAGGGCGCTGGGAGGGGGGCGCCCTGGGAGGCAAATGAAAACCTTTTTTGGCGAAAAATACCTCACATATAGCCCCCAGAGGCTATATGGAGATATTTAACCCCTGCCAAGATTCACTAAATAGCGGGAGACGAGCCCGCCGAAAAAGGGGCGGGGCCTATCTCCTCAGCACACAGCGCCATTTTCTCTCACAGAAAGCCTGGAGAGAAGGCTCCCAGGCTCTCCCCTGCACTGCACTACAGAAACAGGGTTAAAACAGAGAGGGGGGGCACTGATTTTGGCGATATTGAGATATATATAAAGATGCTATAAGGGAAAACACTTATATAAGGTTGTCCCTATATAATTATAGCGTTTTGGTGTGTGCTGGCAAACTCTCCCTCTGTCTCCCCAAAGGGCTAGAGTGGGTCCTGTCCTCTGTCAGAGCATTCCCGGTGTGTGTGCTGTGTGTCGGTACGTGTGTGTCGACATGTATGAGGACGATGTTGGTGAGGAGGCGGAGAAATTGCCTGTAATGGTGATGTCACTCTCTAGGGAGTCGACACCGGAATGGATGGCTTATTTAGGGAATTACGTGAGAATGTCAACACGCTGCAAGGTCGGTTGACGACGTGAGACGGCCGACAAACTATTAGTACCGGTCCAGGCGTCTCAGAAACACCGTCAGGGGCGTTAAAAACGGCCATTTACCTCAGTCGGTCGACACAGACACAGACACGGACACTGAATCCAGTGTCGACGGTGAATAAACAAACGTATTTCTCATTAGGGCCACACGTTAAGGGCAATGAAGGAGGTGTTGCATATTTCTGATACTACAAGTACCACAAAAAAGGGTATTATGTGGGAGTGAAAAAACTACCTGTAGTTTTTCCTGAATCAGATAAAATAAAATGAAGTGTGTGATGATGCGTGGGGTTACCCCGATAGCAAATATTGGCGTTATACCCTTTCCCGCCAGAAATTAGGGCGCGTTGGGAAACACCCCTTAGGGTGATAAGGCGCTCACACGCTTATCAAGTGGCGTTACCGTCTCCAGATACGGCCGCCCTCAAGGAGCCAGCTGATAGGAAGCTGGAAAGATATCCTAAAAAGTATATACACACATACGGTGGTTATACTGCGACCAGCGATCGCCATCAGCCTGGAGATGCAGTGCTGGGTTGGCTTGGTCGGATTCCCTGACTGAAAATATTTTATTCATATAGAGCATTTAATAGGATGCATTCTATATATATGTACGTGAGATGCACAGAGGGATATTTGCTCTCTGGCATCAAGATAAGTACGTTGTCCATATCACCCAGAAGATGTCATGGACACGACAGTGGTCAGGTGATACAGATCCCATACGGCACATGGAAGTATTGCCGTATAAAGGGAAGGAGTTAGTTGGGGTCGGTCCATCGGACCTGGGGACCACGGCAACAGCTGGGAAATCCAACCTTTTTACCCCAAGTTACATCTCAGCTGAAAAAGACACCGTCTTTTCAGCCTCAATCCTTCCTTTCCCATGAGGGCATGCAGGCAAAAGGCCAGTCATATCTGCCCAGACATAGAGGTAAGGGAAGTAGACTGCAGCAGGCAGCCCCTTCCCAGGAAAAGAAGCCCTCCACCGCGTCTGCCAAGTCCTCAGCATGACGCTGGGGCCATGCAAGCGGACTCAAGGTGGGGGGGTAGTCTCAAGAGTCTCAGCGCGCAGTGGGATCACTCGCAGGTTGACCCCTAGATAGTACAAGTATTATCCCAGGGGTACAGATTGGAGAGTCGAGACATCTTCTCCTCGCAGGTTTCTGAAGTCTGCTTTACCAACGGCTCCCTCCGACAGGGAGGCAGCATTGGAAACAATTCACAAGCTGTATATCCAGCAGGTGATAATCAAAGTACCCCTCCTACAACAAGGAAAAGGGTATTATTTTTCCACACTATATTGTGGTACTGACGCCAGACGGCTTGGTGAGACATAGTCTAAACTGAAATCTTTGAACACTTACATAAAAGGTTCAAATCGAGATGGAGTCACTCAGAGCAGTGATAGCGAACCGGAAAAAAGGGGACTATATGGTGTCCCTGGACATCAAGGATTACCTCCATGTCCAAATTTGCCCTTCTCAACAAGGGTACCTCTGGTTCGTGGTACAGAACTGTCAATATCAGTTTCAGACGATGCCGTTTGAATTATCCACGGCACCCCGGGCCTTTTACCAAGGTAATGGCCGAAAAGATGTTTCTTCAAAGAAAAAAGGCATCTAAATTATCCCTTACTTGGACGATATCCTGAAAAGGGCAAGTTCCAGAGAACAGTTGGAGGTCGGAAGAGCACTATCTAAAGTAGTTCTACGACAGCACGACTGGATTCTAAATATTCCAAGAATCGCAGCTGTTTTCCGACGATACGTCTGCTGTTCCTAGGAATGATTCTGGGCATAGTCCAGAAAAAGGTGTTCCTCCGGGAGGAAAAAGCCAAGGAGTTATTCGACCTAGTCAGAAACCTCCTAAAACCAGGCCAAGTATCAGTGCATCAATGCACAGGAGTCCTGGGAAAAATGGTGGCTTCTTACGAAGCGATTCCATTCGGCAGATCTCAGGGGATTTGCTGGACGAATGGTCCGGATCGCATTTTCAGATGCATCAGCGGATAATCCTGTCTCCAAGGACAAGGGTGTCTCTTCTGTGGGGGCTGCAGAGTGCTCATCTTTTAGAGGGCAGCACACTCAACATTCAGGACTGTGTTCTGGGGACCACGGATACCAGCCTGAGAGGCTGGGGAGTAGTCACACAGGGAAAAAATTTCCAAGGAAGTGTGGTCAAGTCTGGAGACTTCTCTCCACATGAATATACTGGAGCTAAGGGCAATTTACAATGCTCTGAGCCTAGGAAGACTCCTGCTTCAAAGTCAACCGGTGCTGATCCAGTAGGACATCATCATGGCGGTCGCCCACGTTATCAGACGGGGCGACACAAGAAGCAGGAGGGCAATGACAGCAAGGATTCTTCGCTGGGCGGAAAATCATGTGATAACACTGTCAGCAGTGTTCATTCCGGGAGTGGGCAACTGGGAAGATTTCCTCAGCATAAATGAATTCCACCCGGAAAAGTGGAAACTTAATCTGGAAGTTTCCACATGATTGTAAACCGTTGGGAAAGACCAAAGGTGGTTATGATGGCGTCCCACCTGAAGCGCCAGGTCAAGAGACACTCAGGCAATAGCTGGGACGCTCTGGTAACACCGTCGGTGTACCAGTCGGTGTATGTGTTCCATCCTCTGCTTTTCATACCCAATGTATTGAAAATGATAGGAAGGAGAGGAGTAAGAACTATACTCGTGGCTCCGGTTTGGCCAAGAAGGACTTGGTTCCCGGAACTTCAAGAGATACTAAGAAGGGTCTTGATTCGGCAAGAACCGTGTCTGTTCCGGGACTTACCGCAGCTGCATTGACGCCAAGGCGGGTGAACGCCGGATCCTAAGGGAAAGAGGCATTCCGGAAGAGGTCATCCCTACCCTGGTCAGAGCCAGGAAGGAGGTGACCGCACAACATTATCACCACTTAGGTGAAAATATGTGCCAGGGTGGGAGTCCAGGAAGGCTCCACGGAAGAATTTCAACTAGGTTAATTTCTACATTTCCTGCAAACAGGAGTGTCTATGGGTCTCAAATTGGGTCCATTAAGGTTCAAATTTCGGCCTGTTGATTTTCTTCCAGAAAGAAATTGGCTTCAGTTCCTGAAGTCCAGAAGTTGTTAAGGGAGTACTGCATATACAGCCCCTTTGATGTCTCCAGTGGCACTGGGCGATCTCAACGTAGTTTTGGGATTCCTAAAAAATCACATTGGTTTAAACAACTCAAATCTGTGGATTTGATATATCTCACATGGAAAATGACCATGCTGTTGGTCCTGGCCTCGGCCAGGCGAGTGTCAGAATTGGCGGCTTTATCTCACAAAGCCATATCTGATTGTCCATTCGGACAGAGCAAAGCTGCGGACTCGTCCCCAGTTTCTCCTTAAGGTGGTGTCAGCGTTTCACCTGAACCAGCTTATTGTGGTACCTGCGGCTACTAGGGACTTGGAGGACTCCAAGTTGCTGGATGTTATCAGGGCCCTGAAAAAAATAGTTTCCAGGTTGGCTGGAGTCAGGAAATCTGACTTGCTGTTTATCCTGTATGCACCCAACAATGCTGGGTGCTTCTGCTTCTAAGCAGTCGATTGCTCGTGGGATTGGTAGCACAATTCAACTTGCACATTCTGTGGCAGGCCTGCCACAGTCTAAATCTGTTAAGGCCCATTCCACAAGGAAGGTGGGCTCATCTTGGGCGGCTGCCCGAGGGGTCTCGGCATTACAACTTTGCCGAGCAGCTACGTGGTCGGGGGAGAACACGTTTGTAAAATTCTACAAATTTGATACCCTGGCAAAAGAGGACCTGGAGTTTTCTCATTCGGTGCTGCAGAGTCATCCGCACTCTCCCGCCCGTTTGGGAGCTTTGGTATAATCCCCATGGTCCTTTCAGGAACCCCAGCATCCACAAGGACGATAGAGAAAATAAGAATTTACTTACCGATAATTCTATTTCTCGGAGTCCGTAGTGGATGCTGGGCGCCCATCCCAAGTGCGGATTATCTGCAATACTTGTACATAGTTATTGCTAACTAAATCGGGTTATTGTTGTTGTGAGCCATCTTTTCAGAGGCTCCGCTGTTATCATACTGTTAACTGGGTTCAGATCACAGGTTGTACAGTGTGATTGGTGTGGCTGGTATGAGTCTTACCCGGGATTCAAAATTCCTCCCTTATTGTGTACGCTCGTCCGGGCACAGTACCTAACTGGAGTCTGGAGGAGGGTCATAGGGGGAGGAGCCAGTGCACACCACCTGATCGGAAAGCTTTACTTTTTGTGCCCTGTCTCCTGCGGAGCCGCTATTCCCCATGGTCCTTTCAGGAACCCCAGCATCCACTACGGACTCCGAGAAATAGAATTATCGGTAAGTAAATTCTTATTATATATATATATATATATATATATATATATATATATATATATATATATATATATAATCATGAGTTCAATTCCCAAGCATGGTTTATCTGTGTGTAGTTTGTATGTTCTCCCTATGTATGCTCCAGTGTATTCACACATTCCAAAAATACATTGGTAGGTTATTTTCTGCTCACTAAAAAGAAAATACCCGGGGGCTATGATTATGAAACAAAAGCTGCCGCTTCTCATGGATATTGCAGCGATATGTTATTGCCATTTAAATTTTCATCTCTGCCAGTCCATAAAGGCTGTTGCTTCGTAAATATAGTGTCTGATGTGTGTGTTTGTGCATGTGATGGGGATTATAGATTGTAAACTCCTCTGAGGCAGTGGCTGTAAAGAGCTAAGCAATATGTTTGCATTAAATAACTGTTAATATATATTAGTGTTCACTCAAAGATTTTTCACCAAGGAGAGCACATTTTTTATTTACTAAAGCTACAAAACACAGCACATGTGGAGCATTAAAGAGCCCGCTCGTACCTGTGGTTCCACAAGAAAAGAAATATCCAAAAAGCACAGGACATACATGCACACTTACACATACTTACCTAGTGTCCCATGGAGCCCCTCTGTCCCCTTGTCAGGTTGAGTCCACGGGTACCTGTAATAAAAAAAAAAGTATACTCACCTAACCCTGTTTATATCGGTCCATGTAGGCATCCACAGGGTTAAAAAAAACAAAAAACCCGAACCACGGAACTAAAGAGAATCCATGTTTACACAAGGATCCCCTTTCCCCGAATGCTGGGATTCCTCATGATTCCTGTTACTAGAGGACCCGCCAGCCAATCAGGGAGCGCCACGTCATAGCGCTCTCCGGAGTGGCTGTGCACTCCTGGCCTGTCAATCAGGCAGAGCACATAGGCTATAATGGAGTATCTCGATCCTCCATTATAGTCAATGGTGGGAACTTTGCGGTCTGCGGTAGACCACAAGAAGCTGGAGACCGCCGGTCACAATACTGACACCGAGATCATGGCATCCGACAATTCTGCCGGTCGGCATGCCGACCAACAGGGACTATTCCCACTCATGGGAATAGAACCTGTGGCGAGCGCAGAGAGCCCGCAAGGGGCCTCATTGCGCTAGCCCCCCCCCCCCCGTCATCTAAATGCCGGGATCCAGGCGATGGCGGTCACACATACCCAGCGCCATTATTACATGTGCTCTGACTTTTGTATTCTTTATGCAAGAGCTAAAAAAATGTCAGGATGCTTTTCTACGTTTCAAAAATAAGTTGGGTGTGGAACCCTGCTGAAACAGCCTAGCAGGAATACTACATTTAGTAGAGAGTGTGGGCTGTGTTTTTTTATTTCTTTTAAATGTCATAACCCTTCTGTGTAATCAAATCGCGTAGGAGGTGCTCACTATTCAGCACAGTGTTGGGTCATGATGTGTGGATTCGTATGTTAGAGTAGCACAACATTGCCAATGTTCCAGTGCACCATAATATGAGGTGTATGGCAAAATCAGCAATGTTCTTTTCCAGAGTGCTCAACACAGCCACAGCACAGAATGGAATCGCCACACAAGAATAAATAGCTTTTACATGGAAATTAAGGGGTGGAAAAAGCGCTGAGATAGAAATAACACTTGTTAGTTATCATTAGTTTGTTGTACATACCTGATATTCCTTTTCTACCAAACTTTTAACCCGGGTTGAGGTTTTGTGTGAAATGGTCAGGT
This sequence comes from Pseudophryne corroboree, assembly GCF_028390025.1. Classification (NCBI taxonomy): domain Eukaryota; kingdom Metazoa; phylum Chordata; class Amphibia; order Anura; family Myobatrachidae; genus Pseudophryne; species Pseudophryne corroboree. Next base: position 111,828,407 of record NC_086448.1, read on the forward strand.
AAAAATTACCCAGGTCACGTTACCCAGGAATCTGACTCTAGTAGATACCAGAGTCGCACCCGGCACCGACCCGGTATAAAAGTACACAGAGAGCCGGATCACTGGTGTCAGCATCTCTAAGTGCCGGTAGAACAGGAACACGGGTGCGATCTGAATGGGGTCTGACCATGTTGTGGCACTAGTTGGAACTGTGTTTGAAAACCCTGGTCAGACCCGGCTCTTTTGTGGGAAAGGGGTATTGCTCGTTTATATGTATTAAAACTAAGACTGTGGTATATTATGTTGCCATTCATTAGGTAGACTTGTTCAATATTGATATGATGTTCATGTTGTCAATGTAGACCATGCCGTCTCGGATATAATGTCGGCATTGTAGAAATGCTGACAGTAGGTGCTTAGTGTGCTTCTAACCTGGACCGTAACACTAACCTAAATGCGTACACTTCGTCAGTCGATATTGTATTAATGTTGACGTTTTCCAGGTGTTGATATTTTTAACATGTCAATATCATGAATGTCAACCTTCTGTCACTGTCAACTTATTGACTGGATACCAAAACTACATACATTTGCTGATTAATCAATGAGGTATTGTCTTTTTTTTTGTTCAATCAGATGTCTGTGTCCGTACTTTGATGTGCTGATCAGTCACCGATTGTTTTGACTTGGCTCAGTTTTTCTTTTTTTACTGTTGTTTTTGAGCTCTTACAGATTTGTATAAATTCCTGTCATTTCTTACTTGGAGCTTTTAAGATGCTTGGTCATTTATAGCTCCCCTTTAGTAGGTAGCATTTCTGTGGTCCTCTACTGGAAATTCAAGGGTCATATTTCTGTATTGCGGAACATGATCTAAAAACATTTTATATACATGGTAAAAACAGTAGCTAGTATAGCTGTGTAATGCACTTTCCGCGTGACTATTGTACATATCAATTTTGGAAGATTTAATGGTAAGACTACATAATGAATACAGGTTATGGGTCTAACAGACGTTCTCAAACGCGGTCCTGAAGGCACCACAATGGTCCAGGTTTAAAGTATATCCAAGGCTCAGCACATATGGTTCAATCAAATTGACTGAGGCACTAATTAAGGCACAAGTGGCCAAGCATGGATATACTTAGACTGTTGAGGTGCCTTGAGGTCCATGTTTGACATCATCTGGTCTAGTATATGGGGCATACGCATAGGTGTTTCTGTCATGGGTGCAATGTGTGCGGTGCACACGGGCCCCTGGGTCCAGGGGGGGGGGGGCACACAGCACAAATTGCACCCATATTGTTTTAATACTCATCTTTCTGGATTCCCGTGATGGGTGCTGCAGCCACACCAGCTGCGGCCAAAAATCACTCCCAAAATGGACACCGCCCATGCGCAGTAGGCAATTTGTCTCTGGGCCTTGGCGGGCACCATGTTACCGGAGAACTGTGCATGCGCAGAAGACTTCGGCACAGTGCCGGAAGCCTATGGCACCATAGAGAGGAGAGGGCCAACCCGGAGTCAGCACACGGGCCCCTTCCTCTCTTAAAACGCCCCTGGGAATGCACAACATATAATGACCTGCTATGGTTTAGTCTGACAAGTCCACAATTATGTATATTAATATGAAAACCATTTCCTATACTGTGGTTGTTTTAATAGTATTTATATCCTTATGTTCTGGGTATTTCTCTTAATAGTCTGCTCATATCTTCGTTATTCTTTAGTCTGTGACTGCTTTTCCACTGTAATTTGGATAGTGGAATTCTGCTGCAAAACATATTTTATGTTGCATTTAAAATATAATTCTACAGTTCAACGGCATCGGCTGTTGTCATTGTCATAATTTTTGTTGCAGCAGAGAGGTGTTCTTTATATATATATATATATATATATATATATATATTTATATTTATATTTTTATTTTACCATACCATCCCTTTAAACCGGGACACCCATGAATTACACAGGTTCTGTACTTCATGAGTTTCCTGGTTTACAGGGATAGTATGGTAAGTTATATTTATATAGATATATATATTCGCTCACTCCTGCATAGGTCTGTTATTAGACTTTTGGAAATATATCAATTAGCTGTATCTGAAAAGTGATGCTTCTACTGTTCTTTTCTCTGTTCATATTTAGACTTGCTATATTTGTGATGAGCAAGGGCGGGAGAGCAAGGCTGCTACCGGAGCTTGTATGACCTGCAATAAACATGGATGTCGCCAAGCCTTTCATGTAACTTGGTAAGTTGTCAGATGTTTTGAATTGTCTTCTGAGTTCCAACAGACGTACAAAACGTGGTACAGCTGGAGAAGTGGAAGGGGCACCAACAGCCTTGTGTTTCTAAATGCCTTTCGAGAAGGACATGGTGACAAGGAGCGATAATCCCAAAGATGCTGATTACAATCAACCTAGCAGCTCCCCAACCACAGTGATCTTAACCGGAATGTGTAGTAAAATTTCTTTCAACGAGATACGATCCCTGCTTACGGATGACTTTAGCAGCTCCTCTGAAACGTTCCCTCCTTTGGCATAATAATCAGGCGCTCCTATGATCCTCTATATATGATTGTGTTAGCTATTTTAGAGAACGTGCCACCATAGAAACTGCTGACTTGGAAAAACATGGCTAAAAGGGTATAAAGTTTAGCGCAATCTCCTATTGTGGTAAAGAAAACCTATTTTCTCTGACGTCCTAAGTGGATGCTGGGACTCCGTAAGGACCATGGGGAATAGCGGCTCCGCAGGAGACTGGGCACAACTAAAGAAAGCTTTAGGACTACCTGGTGTGCACTGGCTCCTCCCACTATGACCCTCCTCCAGACCTCAGTTAGAATCTTGTGCCCGGCTGAGCTGGATGCACACTAGGGGCTCTCCTGAGCTCCTAGAAAGAAAGTATATTTTAGTTTTTTTATTTTACAGTGAGATCTGCTGGCAACAGACTCACTGCAGCGAGGGACTAAGGGGAGAAGAAGCGAACCTACCTAACTGGTGGTAGCTTGGGCTTCTTAGGCTACTGGACACTATTAGCTCCAGAGGGATCGACCACAGGACCCGACCTCGATGTTCGGTCCCGGAGCCGCGCCGCCAGCCCCCTTACAGAGCCAGAAGCAAGAAGTGTTCCGGAAAATCGGCGGCAGAAGACTTCTGTCTTCAACAAGGTAGCGCACAGCACTGCAGCTGTGCGCCATTGCTCCTCATGCACACCTCACACTCCGGTCACTGATGGGTGCTGGGGGGGGGGGCGCCCTGAGGGCAATATAATACACCTTGGCTGGCAAATCATCACAATATATAGTCCCAGGGCTATATATGTGATAAATTACCCCTGCCAGAATCCATGAAAAAAGCGGGAGAAAAGTCAGCCGAAAAAGGGGCAGGGCTATCTCCCTCGGCACACTGGCGCCATTTTTTCTTCACAGTGCAGCTGGAAGACAGCTCCCCAGGCTCCCCCCTGTAGTTTTCAGGCTCAAAGGGTTAAAAAGAGAGGGGGGGCACTAAATTTAGGCGCAATTTGTGTATACAAGCAGCTATTGGGGGAAAAATCACTCAGTTATAGTGTTAATCCCTGCATTATATAGCGCTCTGGTGTGTGCTGGCATACTCTCTCTCTGTCTCCCCAAAGGACTTTGTGGGGTCCTGTCCTCGATCAGAGCATTCCCTGTGTGTGTGCGGTGTGTCGGTACGGTTGTGTCGACATGTTGGATGAGGAAGGTTTACGTTGAGGCGGAGCAGAGGCCGATAAATGGGATGTCGCCCCCTGTGGGGCCGACACCAGAGTGGATGGATAGGTGGAAGGTATTAACCGACAATGTCAACTCCTTACATAAAAGGCTGGATGACGTAACAGCTGTGGGACAGCCGGCTTCTCAGCCCGCGCCTGCTCAGGCGTCTCAAAGGCCATCAGGGGCTCAAAAAACGCCCGTTACCTCAGATGGCAGACACAGATGTCGGCACGGAGTCTGACTCCAGTGTCGACTAGGTTGAGACATATACACAATCCACTAGGAACATCCCTTGCATGATCTCGGCAATGAAAAATGTGTTACACATTTTGGACATGAACCCAAGTACCACATAAAAGGGGTTTTATGTTTGGGGAGAAAAAGCAGCCAGTGTTTTGTTCCCCCATCAGATGAGTGAATGAAGTGTGTAAAGAGCGTGGGTTCCCCCGATAAGAAAATGGTAATTTCTAAAAAGTTACTGCTGGCGTACCCTTTCCCGCCAGAGGATAGGTCACGTTGGGAGATATCCCCTAGGGTGGATAAGGCGCTCACACGTTTGTCAAAAAAGGTGGCACTGCCGTCTGGGGATACGGCCACTTTGAAGGAGCCTGCTGATAAAAAGCAGGAGGCTATCCTGAAGTCTGTATATACACACTCAGGTACTATACTGAGACCTGCATTTGCCTCAGCATAAATAGTGCTGCTGCAGCGTGGTCTGATACCCTGTCAGATAATTTCTCTGACGTCCTAGTGGATGCTGGGAACTCCGTAAGGACCATGGGGAATAGCAGCTCCGCAGGAGACTGGGCACAACTAAAAGAAAGCTTTTAGACTACCTGGTGTGCACTGGCTCCTCCCACTATGACCCTCCTCCAAGCCTCAGTTAGATTTCTGTGCCCGGCCGAGCTGGATGCACACTAGGGGCTCTCCTGAGCTCCTAGAAAGAAAGTTTATTTTAGGTTTTTTATTTTACAGTGAGACCTGCTGGCAACAGGCTCACTGCATCAAGGGACTAAGGGGAGAAGAAGCGAACCTACCTCCTTGCAGCTAGCTTGGGCTTCTTAGGCTACTGGACACCATTAGCTCCAGAGGGATCGACCGCATGGAACTGGCCTTGGTGTTCGTTCCCGGAGCCGCGCCGCCGTCCCCCTTACAGAGCCAGAAGCAAGAAGATGTCCGGAAAATCGGCGGCAGAAGACATCAGTCTTCACCAAGGTAGCGCACAGCACTGCAGCTGTGCGCCATTGCTCCTCATACACACTTCACACTCCGGTCACTGAGGGTGCAGGACGCTGGGGGGGGGGGGCGCCCTGAGCAGCAATAAAAACACCTTGGCTGGCAAATATATCACAATATATAGCCCCAGAGGCTATATATGTGATAAATACCCCTGCCAGAATCCATTAAAAAGCGGGAGAAAAGTCCGCGAAAAAAGGGGCGGAGCTATTTCCCTCAGCACACTGGCGCCATTTTCTCTTCACAGTGCAGCTGGAAGACAGCTCCCCAGGCTCTCCCCTGTAGTTTGCAGGCTCAAAGGGTTAAAAAGAGAGGGGGGGCACTAAATTTAGGCGCAATATTGTATATACAAGCAGCTATTGGGAAAAATTCACTCAATATAGTGTTAATCCCTAAATTATATAGCGCTCTGGTGTGTGCTGGCATACTCTCTCTCTGTCTCCCCAAAGGGCTTTGTGGGGTCCTGTCCTCAGTCAGAGCATTCCCTGTGTGTGTGCGGTGTGTCGGTACGGCTGTGTCGACATGTTTGATGAGGAGGCTTATGTGGTGGCAGAGCAGATGCCGATAAATATGATGTCGCCCCCTGTGGGGCCGACACCAGAGTGGATGGATAGGTGGAAGGTATAAACCGACAGTGTCAACTCCTTACATAAAAGGCTGGATGACGTAACAGCTGTGGGACAGCCGGCTTCTCAGCCCGCGCCTGCCCAGGCGTCTCAAAGGTCATCAGGGGCTCAAAAACGCCCGCTCCCTCAGATGGCAGACACAGATGTCGACACGGAGTCTGACTCCAGTGTCGACGAGGTTGAGACATATACACAATCCACTAGGAACATCCATTACATGATTCCGGCAATAAAAAATGTGTTACACATTTCTGACATTAACCCAAGTACCACTAAAAAAGGGTTTTATGTGTGGGGAGAAAAAGCAGGCAGTGTTTTGTTCCCCCATCAAATGAGTGAATGAAGTGTGAAAAAGCGTGGGTTCCCCCGATAAGAAACTGGTAATTTCTAAAAAGTTACTGATGGCGTACCCTTTCCCGCCAGAGGATAAGTTACACTGGGAGATATCCCCTAGGGTGGATAAGGCGCTCACACGTTTGTCAAAAAAGGTGGCACTGCCGTCTTAGGATACGGCCACTTTGAAGGTACCTGCTGATAAAAAGCAGGAGGCTATCCTGAAGTCTGTATTTACACACTCAGGTACTAGACTGAGACCTGCAGATAGTGCTGCTGCAGCGTGGTCTGTGACCCTGTCAAACAGGGATACTATTTTGCGAACATAAGAGCATATTAAAGACGTCGTCTTATATATGAGGGATGCACAGAGGGATATTTTGCCGGCTGGCATCCAGAATTAATGCAATGTCCATTCTGTCAGGAGGGTATTAGAGACCCGACACTGGACAGGTGATGCTGACTTTAAAAGGCACATAGAGCCTTATAAGGGTGAGGAATTGTTTGGGGATGGTCTCTGGGACCTCGTATCCACAGCAACAGCTGGGAAGAAAAATTTTTACCTCAGGTTTCCTCACAGCCTAAAAAAGCACTGTATTATCAGGTACGGTCCTTTCGGCTTCAGAAAAGCAAGCGGGTCAAAGGCGCTTCCTTTCTGCACAGAGACGAGGGAAGAGGGAAAAAGCTGCACCAGTCAACCAGTTCCCAGAATCAAAATTCTTCCCCCGCTTCCTTTGAGTCCACCGCATGACGCGGGGGCTCCACGGGCGTAGCCAGTTACGGTGGGGGGCTGCCTCAAAAATGTCAGCGATCAGTGGGCTCGCTCACAGGTGGATCACTGGATCCTTCAAGTAGAATCTCAGGGGTACAAGCTGGAATTCGAGGCGTTCCCCCCCCCCCCCCCCCCCCCCCCCCCCCCCCGCTGTTTCCTCAAATCTACCTTGCCGACAACTCCCTCAGGCAGGGAGGCTGTGCCAGAGGCAATTCACAAGCTGTATTCCCAGCAGGTGATAGTCAAGGTGCCCCTACTTCAACAAGGATGGGGTTACTATTCCACACTGTTTGTGGTACCGAAACCGGACGGTTCGGTGAGACCCATGTTAAATTTGAAATCCTTGAACACATACATAAAAAAATTCAAGTTCAAGATGGAATCGCTCAGGGCGGTTATTGCAAGCCTGGAGGAGGGGGATTACATGGTATCCCTGGACATCAAGGATGCTTACCTACATGTCCCCATTTACCATCCTCACCAGGAGTACCTCAGATTTGTGGTACAGGATTGCCATTACCAATTCCAAACACTGCTGTTTGGACTGTCCACGGCACCGAGGGTCTTTACCAAGGTAATGGCAGAAATGATGATACTCCTTCGAAAAAAGGGAGTTTTAATTATCCCGTACTTGGAAGATCTCCTTATAAAGGCGAGGTCCAAGGAGCAGTTGTTGGTCGGAGTAGCACTATCTCGGGAAGTGCTACAACAGCACGGATGGATTCTATACATTCCAAAGTCACAGCTGGTTCCTACCACACGCCTACTGTTCCTGGGGATGGTTCTGGACACAGAACAGAAAAAAGTATTTCTCCCGCAGGAGAAGCCAAGGAGCTGTCATCTCTAGTCAGAGACCTCCTGAAACCAAAACAGGTATCGGTGCATCACTGCACACGAGTCCTGGGAAAAATGATAGCTTCTTACGAAGCAGAATTCCATTCGGCAGGTTCCATGCAAGAACCTTTCAGTGGGACCTCTTGGACAAGTGGTCGGGATCGCATCTTCAGATGCATCGGCTGATAACCCTGTCTCCAAGGACCAGGGTATCTCTACTGTGGTGGCTGCAGAGTGCTCATCTTCAAGAGGGCCGCAGATTCGGCATACAGGACTGCGTCCTGGTAACCACAGATGCCAGCCTTCGAGGCTGGGGGGCAGTCACACAGGGAAGAAGTTTCCAAGGACTTTGGTCAAGTCAGGAGTCGTCTCTACACATAAATATACTGGAACTGAGGGCCATTTACAATGCCCTAAGCCTGGCAAGGTCTCTGCTTCAAAACCAGCCGGTACTGATCCAATCAGACAACATCACGGCAGTCGCCCATGTAAACCGACAGGGCGGCACAAGAAGCAGGATGGCGATGGCAGAAGCCACAAGGATTCTCCGATGGGCGGAAAATCACGTCTTAGCACTGTCAGCAGTGTTCATTCCGGGAGTGGTCAACTGGGAAGCAGACTTCCTCAGCAGACACGACCTACACCCGGGAGAGTGGGGACTTCATCCAGAAGTCTTTCAACTGTTGGTAAACTGTTGGGAAAGACCACAGGTGGACATGATGGCGTCCCGCCTAAACAAAAAACTAGATATTGCGCCAGGTCAAGGGACCCTCAGGCGATAGCTGTGGACGCTTTAGTGACACCGTGGGTGTACCAGTCGGTTTATGTATTCCCTCCTCTGCCTCTCATACCAAAGGTACTGAGAATAATAAGAAGACGAGGAGTAAGAACGATACTCGTGGTTCCGGATGGGCCAAGAAGAGCTTGGTACCCAGAACTTCAAGAAATAATATCAGAGGACCCATGGCCTCTACCGCTCAGACAGGATCTGCTACAGCAGGGCCCCTGTCTGTTCCAAGACTTACCGCGGCTGCGTTTGACGGCATGGCGGTTGAATTCCGGATCCTAAAGGAAAAGGGCATTCCGGAGGAAGTCATACCTACGCTGATAAAAGCCAGGAAAGAAGTAACCGCAAACCATTATCACCGTATTTGGCGAAAATATGTTGCGTGGTGTGAGGCCAGGAAGGCCCCAACAGAGGAATTTCAGCTGGGTCGTTTTCTGCACTTCCTACAGTCAGGAGTGACTATGGGCCTAAACTTGGGTTCCATTAAGGTCCAGATTTCGGCTCTGTCGATTTTCTTCCAGAAAGAACTGGCTTCACTGCCTGGAGTTCAGGCGTTTGTAAAGGGAGTGCTACATATTCAGCCCCCTTTTGTGCCTCCTGTGGCACCTTTGGATCTCAACGTGGTGTTGAGTTTCCTAAAATCACATTGGTTTGAGCCACTTAAAACTGTGGATTTGAAATATCTCACGTGGAAAGTGGTCATGTTATTGGCCTTGGCTTCGGCCAGGCGTGTGTCAGAATTGGCGGCTTTGTCATGTAAAAGCCCTTATCTGATTTTCCATATGGATAGGGCAGAATTGAGGACTCGTCCCCAGTTTCTCCCTAAGGTGGTATCAGCTTTTCACTTGAACCAACCTATTGTAGTGCCTGCGGCTACTAGGGACTTGGAGGATTCCAAGTTACTGGACGTAGTCAGGGCCCTGGAAAGTATATGTTTCCAGGACGGCTGGAGTCAGGAAAACTGACTCACTATTTATCCTGTAGGCACCCAACAAAATAGGTGCTCCTGCTTCTAAGCAGACTATTGCTCGCTGAATTTGTAGCACAATTCAGCTGGAGCATTCTGCGGCTGGATTGCCGCATCCTAAATCAGTAAAAGCCCATTCCACGAGGAAAGTGGGCTCATCTTGGGCGGCTGCCCGAGGGGTCTCGGCTTTACAACTTTGCCGAGCTGCAACTTGGTCAGTTTGCAAAATTCTACAAATTTGATACCCTGGCTGAGGAGGACCTGGAGTTCTCTCATTCGGTGCTGCAGAGTCATCCGCACTCTCCCGCCCGTTTGGGAGCTTTGGTATAATCCCCATGGTCCTTACGGAGTTCCCAGCATCCACTAGGACGTCAGAGAAAATAAGATTTTACTCACCGGTAAATCTATTTCTCGTAGTCCGTAGTGGATGCTGGGCGCCCATCCCAAGTGCGGATTGTCTGCAATACTTGTATGTAGTTATTGCCTAACTAAGGGTTATTGTTGAGCCATCTGTTGAGAGGCTCAGTTATATTTCATACTGTTAACTGGGTATAGTATCACAAGTTATACGGTGTGATTGGTGTGGCTGGTATGAGTCTTACCCGGGATTCAAAATCCTTCCTTATTGTGTCAGCTCTTCCGGGCACAGTATCCTAACTGAGGCTTGGAGGAGGGTCATAGTGGGAGGAGCCAGTGCACACCAGGTAGTCTAAAAGCTTTCTTTTAGTTGTGCCCAGTCTACTGCGGAGCCGATATTCCCCATGGTCCTTACGGAGTTCCCAGCATCCACTACGGATTACGAGAAATAGATTTACCGGTGAGTAAAATCTTATTATTAATACCCTAGACAGGGATAATATTTTGCTAACATAGAGCATATTAAAGACGTCGTCTTATATATGAAGGATGCACAGAGGGATATTTGCCGGCTGGCATCCAGAATTAATGCAATGTCCATTCTGCCATGAGGGTATTAGAGACCCGGCAGTGGACAGGTGATGCTGCCTTTAAAAGGCACATGGAGATTCTGCCTTATAAGGGTGAGGAATTGTTTGGGGATGGTCTCTGGGACCTTGTATCCACAGCAACAGTTGGGAAGAATTTTTTTTACCTCAGGTTTCCTCACAGCCTAAGAAAGCACCGTATTTTCAGGTACAGTCCTTTCGGCTTCAGAAAAGCAAGCGGGTCAAAGGTGCTTCCTTTCTGCACAGAGACAAGGGAAGAAGGAAAAAGCTGCACCAGACAGCCAGTTCCCAGGATCAAAAATCTTCCCCCGCTCCCCCCGCATGACGCTGGGGCTCCACAGGTGGAGACAGGTGCGGTGGGGGCGCGTCTCGGGAACTTCAGGGACCAGTGGGCTTGCCCACAGGTGGATCCCTAGGTTCTGCAAGTAGTATCACAGGGATACAGGCTGGAGTTCGAGGCGACTCCCCCTCGCCGTTACCTCACATCAGCCTTGCCTGCTGCCCTCGGAGAAAGGGAGGTAGTACTCGCGGCAATTCACAAGCTGTACTTCCAGCAGGTGAAATCTAGGTACCCCTCCTTCAACAAGGACGGGGTTACTATTCCAGAATGTTGTGGTACCGAAACCAGACGGTTCGGTGAGACCCATTCTAAAATTGAAATCCTTGAACACTTTTATATACGAAGGTTCAAGTTCAAAATGGAATTCGCTCAGGGCGATTATTGCAAGCCTGGAGAATTTCATGGTATCACTGGACATCAAGGATGCTTACCTACATGTCCCTATTTACCCTCTTCACCAGGAGTACCTCAAAATTTTGGTACAAGATTGTCATTACCAATTCCAGACGTTGCCGTTGGTCTGTCCCCGGCACCGAGGGTATTTACCAAGGTAATGGCCGAAATAATTATCCCGTACTTGGACGATCTTATAAAGGCGAGGTCCAGGGAGCAGTTGTTCGTCGGAGTAGCACTCTCGGGAAGTGCTACAACAGCACGGCTGGATTCTGAATATTCCCAAGTCGCAGCTGGTTCCTACGACGCGTCTACTGTTCCTGGGTATGGTTCTGGACACTGAACAGGATAAAAAGGGTTTCTCCCGGAGGAGAAGTCCAAGGAGTTGTCGTCTCTAGACACAGACCTCCTAATACAAATACAGGTGTCGGTGCATCAATGCACGCGAGCCCTGGGAAAGATGGTAGCTTCTTACGAAGAAATTCCATTCGCCAGGTCCCATGCAAGGAACTTCCAGTGGGATCTGTTGGACAAGTGGTCCGGGTCGCATTTTCAGATGCATCGGCGGTTAACCCTGTCTCCAAGGGCCAGGGTGTCGCTGTTGTGGTGGCTGCAGAGTGCTCATCTTCTAGGGGGCCGCAGATTCGGCATACAGGACTGGGTCCTGGTGACCACGGATGCCAGCCTTCGAGGCTGGGGGGCAGTCACACAGGGAAGAAACTTCCAAGGACTATGGAAAAGTCAGGAGACTTCCCTACACATAAATATTCTGGAACTAAGGGCCATTTACAATGCCCTAAGTCAGGCTAGACCCCTGCTTCAACACCGGCCGGTGCAGATCCAGTCAGACAAGACAGGGCGGCACAAGAAGCAGGATGGCGATGGCAGAAGCCACAAGGATTCTCCGATGGGCGGAAAATCATGTGTTAGCACTGTCAGCAGTGTTCATTCCCGGAGTGGACAACTGGGAAGCAGACTTTCTCAGCAGGCACGGCCTCCACCCGGGAGAGTGGGGACTTCATCCAGAAGTCTTCCAAATGATTGTACACCGTTGGGAAAGGCCACAGGTGGACATGATGGCGTCCCGCCTCAACAAAAAGCTACAAAGATTTTGCGCCAGGTCAAGGGACCCTCAGGCGATAGCTGTGGACGCTCTGGTAACACCGTGGGTGTACCGGTCGGTGTATGTGTTCCCTTCTCTGCCTCTCTTATCCAGGGTAATGAGAATAATAAGAAGGAGAGGAGTAAGAACTATACTCATTGTTCCGGATTGGCCAAGTAGAGCTTGGAACCCAGAACTCCCAAGAAATGATCTCAGAGGACCCATGGCCTCTGCCGCTCAGACAGGACCTGCTGCAGCAGGGGGCCTGTCTGTTCCAAGACGTACCGCGGCTGCGTTTGACGGCATGGCGGTTGTACGCCGGATCCTGAAGGAAAAGGGCATTCCGGAGGAAGTTATCCCTACGCTAATTAAAGCTAGGAAAGAAGTGAACGCAAACCATTATCACCGCATATGGCGGAAATATGTTGCGTGCTGTGAGGCCAGGAAGGCCCCGAAGGAGGAATTTCAGCTGGGTCGATTTCTGCACTTCCTACAGTCAGGGGTGACCATGGGCCTAAAATTGGGTTCCATTAATGTCCAGATTTCGGCTCTATTGATTTTCTTCCAAAATAGAGCTGGCTTCACTGCCTGAAGTTCATACTTTTGTTAAGGGAGTGCTGCATAGTCAGCCCCCGTTTGTGCCTCCAGTGGCACCGTGGGATCTCAACGTGGTGTTGGATTTCCTGAAGTCGCATTGGGTTGAGCCACTTAAATCCGTGGAGCTACAATGCCTCACGTGGAAAGTGGTTATACTGTTGGCCTTGGCGTCGGCCAGGCGTGTGTCAGAATTGGCGGCTTTGTCATGCAAAAGCCCTTATCTGATTTTTTATATGGATAAGGCGGAATTGAGGACTCGTTCCCAATTCCTTCCTAAGGTGGTATCAGTTTTTCATATGAACCAACCTATTGTGGTGCCTGCGGCTACTTGGGACTTGGAGGATTCCAAGTTACTGGACGTAGTCAGGGCCCTGGAAAGTATATGTTTCCAGGACGGCTGGAGTCAGGAAAACTGACTCACTATTTATCCTGTATGCACCCAACAAGCTGGGTGCTCCTGCTTCTAAGCAGACTATTGCTCGCTGGATCTGTAGCATGATTCAACTTGCACGTTCTGCGGATGGACTGCCGCACCCTAAATCTGTAAAAGCCCATTCCACGAGGAAAGTGGGCTCTTCTTGGGCGGCTGCCCGAGGGGTCTCGGCTTTACAAAATTGCCGAGCTGTTACTTGGTCGGGTTCAAAAATTTTTGCAAGAGTCTACAAGTTTGATACCCTGGCTGAGGAGGACCTAGAGTTTGCTCATTCGGTGCTGCAGAGTCATCCGCACTCTCCCGCCCGTTTGGGAGCTTTGGTATAATCCCCATGGTCCTTACGGAGTCCCAGCATCCACTTAGGACGTCCGAGAAAATAAGATTTTACTCACCGGTAAATCTATTTCTCGTAGTCCGTAGTGGATGCTGGGCGCCCATCCCAAGTGCGGATTGTCTGCAATACTTGTTTATAGTTATTGCCTAACTAAAGGGTTATTGTTGAGCCATCTGTTGAGAGGCTCAGTTCAATTTCATACTATTAACTGGGTATAGTATCACGAGTTATACGGTGTGATTGGTATGGCTGGTATGAGTCTTACCCGGGATTCAAAATCCTTCCTTATTGTGTCAGCTCTTCCGGGCACAGTATCCTAACTGAGGTCTGGAGGAGGGTCATAGTGGGAGGAGCCAGTGCACATCAGGTAGTCCTAAAGCTTTCTTTAGTTGTGCCCAGTCTCCTGCGGAGCCGCTATTCCCCATGGTCCTTACGGAGTCCCAGCATCCACTACGGACTACGAGAAATAGATTTACCAGTGAGTAAAATCTTATTTTTTGCCAAGTCACAAACATCAAATCTCTCACGTATTTCGAAGGAATGAGGATAGGTCTCTACAGTTATTCTGAATAAAACATATACAGTTCAGAAATAGTCCAACAGTAAACTTTTCCTTGTTCTTAAAATTCACAATGAGTTGGTAAATTTTCCTCCCTCTCTTCAGTTCTGATTCCAGAAGTAGGGTTCTTCACCTCAGATACATGTAGAGAAAACGGGAGGGTTCTGATAGTGTAATTCAATTTTTTATTAGAACAGGAAAAGATAAAAGCACATGCCTGGCAGTGTACCTCTGGTGAAGGTGTATTATGAACACCAAGTCTTGTTTATAAGGCGTCTATGGTACCTCCCGGGAACAGGAATCCAGTGTTCCTCATTGACACGTTTCGGCTCCTTAGAGCCTTTACCAAAGAATATTCTGTCACATTTTGTGAGTAGTGACTGTACCAAACAGACTCGGACTCCTGGGTTTATCGCTTGTTGCAAGTGCGCAGTATACAGGTTTTCAAGATTATTTCTGCTGCGGGGTACACTAGGCTCCACAAGGATTAACATCGGGGAGTAGAGTAGGATCTTGATCCGAGGCACCAACAGGCTCAAATCTTTGACTGTTCCCAAGATGCACAGCGCCGCATCCTCTATAACCCCGCCTCCGTGCACAGGAGCTCAGTTTGTAAGTTGGTGCCATGCAGTAAGCCGGCATACAACAGGGGGGCTGCTCCTGCAGCCCTAAGAAAAGCTATTTTTTAGAAGAGAAAAGAATAATTGAAGACTTCAAGGGCTGCAGCAGTGTTAGATGTCAGTCAGACATCCCCTGCTGCAGCTCCATCACTCCCCCAGCAGCGCTGTATACTCCCGCGCCCTGGTTGCCGGGTAACTACAGCGGAGGCTCCGGTGTTCTTCTTGATTAGTCACACACTCGCCGCTGTCTCCTGGATCGCGTGGCCGTGTTCAATGGGAAGGTAAGGGGTCTCTTTGGCCCGCTGTAATCGTGATCCGGCGCTGCCGTGGGAGCTGGGAATTGCGCGCTGGCTTGGACACTATGGGGCAGCTGCTCCACTAGCCTCCGGGACACAGGGCACAGGTGTTTTTTTTTTTTTTTTGTCTCTGTTAAAACCCGTCTCATTGCAGCCCGCTGCGCCCAGTGGGGAAGCCAGCAGGGGGATAAGGCCTAACCTGTAGCCCCTCCCCCAGCCCCAGGGCGCCATTTGGGTAAATGTTCCCGCCCTGGAGCTGCATTTCTCTCCCTCACTCCCTGTCAGCCTCCATTACACGGAGCTGCGCTGTTCCTGGGACTGCTTGGGCAAGTCCTCCTCTGTAAAGCCGCCTGATTGTCAACTCTGTGCATTTTACAGGACACTTAACTAACACTGTCCACTGACAGGTAGAATACTTAAGAAAGAGTGCATACAGTCAGGGTTGTGTGGTACAAACACCCTGTGATATACATCCAGTATTTACAGTGTTTTGCTAAATCTACTGTGTATTGCTAGTCCAGTGCAGTTTTATTGTTTGGTATAACTTCTGCATTGTACATTTGTGACTATATGTGTGTGTGTGAATGTAGCTGCTGTGTGGCTTCCATCTTGTGTATTTCACTCCGCTTGCTACTCCTATATTCTGTAACCTGAGGGGGCTAAGTGCATCAGGTTTACTAACTGATATAGGTATTTTACAAGATATACTTATTGTGTATTTTTCTCTGTGATTTTATAGTCCCCATATATCTCTTGGATTTCCGGTTTGTGCTGACACTACACTGGGAGTTCCTGCTAGGTATATTGCTGCTAATATTGCACTAGGTTGCCTGTTATTGAGCTTATCGTTATGTCATCTACACGGGGCAACAGAACTGGGGCTTCTCCCACATTGCGTGGAGGTGATCCTGCAGACACTTCTGAGGAAAACATGGCAGCAGAGAGTTCAGGTTCTGGGGGTTCCTTACCTCCCAGTGGGTCTGTAGCAACGGGGGCCAATAATGACCCACCTTGGGCTACCTTCTCCACTTTATTAAATACGCTGGTAACAAAACTTATGCCCCCTGTGGGACCTCCTATGCCAGTGCAGCAGTTTATGATCCCTGCAGTCAATCCGCCATGGGCAGATCAAATCTCATCTCCGTTACAGCACTTGAACCGATCGCTGACTAAAAATAAGTCTCACTGTCGCCCACCTAAGACTTCTTCCAAATGGGACGCTACTTCCTCACAATCCACCGCTGTTCCGGATACATCCTCTGAGCAGGATGGTGCATATACTGTCCCCACAGACACTGACTCTGATGCTTTTGATGGGGAAGGGAAGTCACTGGTGGATGTCCCTGATTTGATTGAGGCTATCAGGCTCATTCTTCAAGTCTCTGATGAACCTGAGCCTGCGGCTCTCTCTAAAAATCCGGACAGATTTAAACGTAAGAAGGTGGTTAAACAAGTTTTACCTCATTCTCAACACCTGGCTGACATACAGTACGTCAGGAATCCTGGGAAAATCCGTGAACAAAATTCACACCGCATAAGAGACTGTTGGCTCGCTATCCTCTCTGCGGAACTATGTAAAAATTGGGAAACTCCTCCGCCTGTAGATTCTCATGGTGCACGCATGGTAGTTTCCTCAGCTCTGCCAGTGACTACCGTCACCTCTCTGAAGGAACAGACGGATAGACGTGTGGCGAGGTGTTTGAAAGCGATTTATACCCTAATGGGGGCTGTGCATAGACCAACCATTGCAGCGACATGGGCTGTTGAAGCATGGGCTCAGGAGCTGGAGGCGGAGCTACCTTCTGATCATGCTAGACAATGTCTCTCATATATTGCCACGGCTTCTCTTTACCTTAAGGAGGCGGCTTCCGATGCCGGGGTGCTGGCGGCCAAGGCTGCCACTACGTCCATCTTGGCTCGACGTATCCTTTAGTTGAGGTCCTGGTCGGTGGATATGGATTCTAAGAAAACCCTGGAGGTGCTTTCTTTTAAGGGAAACATTCTTTTTGGAGAAGACCTCAATAAGATTGTGGCTGACCCTGGCTTCTGCTAAAATAGCTTGCCTACCAAATACGGCTCCTTCTGCACCGAAGGCTAAAGTACTTTCTCTCGGCCCTTTCGTCCTCCAGGAAAAGCAAAAGGTCAGGCGTACCCGAAACAAGCTCGTACTTCAAAACCTGCCAAGCCAAGACCAAAGCGGGCCTGGGCTGCCCGTCAGCCTGCTTCCAAAACTGATAAGCCTGGCGCATGACGGGACGGGCCTCCCCCTGGGGGACCCCAGGGTGGGGGGCCGGCTTCTAGGTTTTGCCCAGGAATGGTGAAGACCACTTCAGATGCCTGGGTAAGGGAAGTCGTCACTCGAGGTAACGCCATATCCTTCAAGAAATGTCCCCCTCATCGATTTTGCCTGACAGACGTCCCTTTGGACCCGGTGAAGGCAAACACTCTTCAGTAGTACAATCCCTCCTGACCACAGGAGTGGTAGTACAGGTGCCACTGGCTCAGAGAGGCAGGGGGTACTATTCACCGCTGTTTCTAGTCCCGAAACCGAACAGGTACTCGCGGCCCATTCTCAATCTCAAGTCCTTGAACAAGTATCTCGGGGTCTCCAAGTTTCATATGGAAACTCTACGCTCTATAGTTCTGGCCTTGGAGCCTGGGGACTATATGGTCTCCCTGGACATACAGGATGCCTACCTGCATATTCCTATTGCAATGTCACATCACCAGTACCTGAGGTTTGCGGTGGGCAACCTTCATTACCAATTTCGGGCGTTACCTTTTGGTTTGACAACGGCTCCGCAAGTTTTCACCAAAGTAATGACGGCTGTACTCCGCCGTCAAGGAGTCAGGATCCTGCCGTACCTGGACGATTTGTTGATCCTGGCAAATTCCACAGAAATTCTCCTGCGTCATCTAGATCTGACTGTCCAGTTCATGAAAGCCCACGGGTGGCTAGTCAACTGGAAGAAATCTTCCCTGGTTCCTGCTCGGAGCATGGTGCACCAGGGTGCTTTATTGGACACTCACAACCAGCGGTTGTTCTTGTCTCAGGAGAAAGTCCTGAAGCTTCAGGACAAGATTCGATGCTTCCTATCTCGTCCGCAAGTGTCGATACATTCGGCGATGCAAGTGCTAGGTCTCATGATATCGACTTTCGACATGGTGGAGTATGCTCCATTCCATTCTCTCCCTCTACAGAAGTTAATTCTTGCCAAGTGGGACGGCCTGCCTCACCGGATCAGATCTCAAATTATCTCCTTGTCTCCGGAGGTCCACCTATCACTGAGCTGGTGGCTTCAGGACCATCGATTGAGCAGGGGTCGTCCTTTCTGGATATCCAACTGAGTCCTGCTGACGACAGATGCCAGTCTGAGAGGTTGGGGAGCGGTGTTGAAACCACACTCCCTTCAGGGTCGGTGGACCGAGGAGGAGTCTCTACTCCCAATAAACATTCTGGAACTGCGGGCGGTGTTCAGTGCACTGAACCTGGCCCAGCATTTGATACAGAACAGATCTGTTCAAGTACGATCGGACAACGCCACCACGGTGGCTTGCATCAATCATCAAGGCGGCACTAGAAGCCGCATGGCAATGAGGGAGGTATCACAAATTCTTCAGTAGGCAGAACGCCATCTGCTGGCCATATCCGCAGTGTTCATTCCGGGGGTCCTAAACTGGGAAGCGGACTTTCTCAGTCGTCAGGACGTACACGCCGGAGAGTGGAGCCTCCATCCAGAGGTGTTTCAATTTCTCGTGGACAAGTGGGGCCTTCCAGATGTGGACCTGATGGCGTTTCGACACAATCACAAGGTTCCGGTCTTCGAGCAAGGACAAGGGATCCTCATGCTGCATTCGTGGACGCTCTGGCAATTCCATGGAACTTTCGGCTGCCGTACGCGTTCCCGCCGGTGTCACTCCTGCCCAGAGTAATACAGAAGTTCAAGCAAGAAGGAGGAATCCTACTTCTGATTGATCCAGCGTGGCCGAGACGGCACTGGTTCTCCGATCTGCAGGGCCTCTCGCTAGATCATTCAAACTATGTTGAAGGCCCGTAAGCTGGCTTCTGCTCAAATTTACCATAGGGTCTGGAATTCTTACTTTACTTGGTGCGCGTCTCATAATCATGACGTTTTCAAATTTAGTACGGTCAAACTGTTGGCCTTCCTACAACAGGGCCTGGACTTAGGCCTTCGTCTGGCCTCCCTCAAGGTTCCCATTTCTGCCTTGTCGGTTTGGTTTCAGAGAAAGATTGCTACCCTACCGGATGTTCATACTTTCACTCAGGGTATGTTATGGATTCAGACTCCTTTTGTACCACCCGTGGCCCCTTGAGATCTGTACGGTGTGGCTATTGTTTCACTGATTCGGCCTATTATTTTAAATACAGTGACATTCCAATTAAAAATAAATAAATAAATACTTCACCGGCCTGTATTCATCTTTACATAACTTTCAGTGCACTAACTGTATTTGCAGGACTTTCACTAGCTAGTAAAACGATGTTGCTGAGGCTGCTTGCAGAGGTTAGAAGGCACTTAAGAGACCTCTTAAACCAAAAAGTCTCAAAACCCATTGATATATATTTCAGTTGTAGCTTGCATCCTAAGCAGGCCCTTTTTGTCCTTGCACACTGACGTACCCCTCTGTCTGCCTCTCTATAGATTGTGGGCTCTCACAATCAGCGCAGTCTGTCCTGGCCTATTCTTCCTCTTCTTAAGGCCTGTATGCACGGGCAGATGTGGGAAGAGAGATGTGCTGAGCTAACCGCTCAGCATACATCTCTCCCAGCTCAGCATAGTGCGATGTGTGCTGAGCGTGCGGGGCGCGGGGGGGCGCTCATTTCACCCCCCATGCAGGCCAATCTTGCATCAGCGATAGCGCTGTGCATCGCTATTGCTGTGGGGAGGTACACACGGAGAGATCATGCTTAAAATCTAAGCAATCTAGTCAGATTGCTTAGATTATCGCTCTGAGTACCCCCCTTTACTATGCCATTATCTGCTGGGCCCGTTATTTGGTAGTTATGGTGACTGGATTTGCATAAAAGTGTATGTATTTACTGTCCTGTTTATATTGGTTTTGTAGCATTGTACTTATTGTGCAATGTTTGCATTGTATCTGTATTGGCACTTTTACGGACCACTTGCGGCTCCCTATAAAGGTTAATGCATGCTCAGAGTGTACACAAACCTTGTACATAACCCTGTAATGTTACCACTATTAGAGTTGATGTAATAAGGGTCTTCGTATAGTATCCGTGTTTGTAAACTTTCTCAAAAAACAGGTCTTGCACAATTTATGGAAGCTCAGGCTCGCATATTATATTATACGCTGATATTGTATGCTCTACAGTATGATTTACCAACGGTTGGGATGCTGGACGTCAGTATATCGACAACGGCATCTGGCCGCCATTATGCCGGCAGCGGGTCGAGCTCAAAGAGCCCCTTGTGGGCTCGTTGCGCTCGCCACTGGTTCTGTTCCCACTCTATGGGTGTCGTGGATACCCACGAGTGGGAATAGCCCCTGTAAGCCAGGATTCCGCTGTCTGTATTGACAGCAGTTGGGATTCCGGCATCTGTATCCTGACCACCGGCATATTAACTGCATCCCCCCTACGGACAGGCCAGAACTGAGAGCCTCTCACCATGTGCTGTACCCCCGTCACCCCAGTAATTGTATGGCCAATGCCTTGCCTAATGATAGGACTACCTCCTTCCTCTCTATCATTAATCATCAAGTGGGATGAACAATCCATGGCGCTGATTATTCTTTGGATATCTTGATTTTCTCTGACGTCCTAGTGGATGCTGGGAACTCCGTAAGGACCATGGGGAATAGCGGCTCCGCAGGAGTCTGGGCACAAAAGTAAAGCTTTAGGACTACCTGGTGTGCACTGGCTCCTCCCCCTATGACCCTCCTCCAAGCCTCAGTTAGATTTTTGTGCCCGACCGAGCAGGGTGCAATCTAGGGGGCTCTCCTGAGCTTCTTAGAAAAAGTTAGTTTTAGGTTTCTTATTTTCAGTGAGACCTGCTGGCAACAGGCTCACTGCATCGAGGGACTAAGGGGAGAAGAAGTGAACCTGCCTGCTTGCAGCCAGCTTGGGCTTCTTAGGCTACTGGACACCATTAGCTCCAGAGGGACCGAACACAGGCCCAGCCTCGGAGTCCGGTCCCAGAGCTGCGCCGCCGGCCCCCTTACAGAGCCAGAAGCAAGAAGAGGTCCGGAAAATCGGCGGCAGAAGACATCAGTCTTCAACAAGGTAGCGCACAGCACTGCAGCTGTGCGCCATTGCTCCTCAGGCACACTTCACACTCCGGTCACTGAGGGTGCAGGGCGCTAGGGGGGGGGCGCCCTGAGCAGCAATAAAAACACCTTGGCTGGCGAAAATACACCACATATAACCCCCAGGGCTATATGGATGTATTTTAACCCCTGCCAGAATACAGCAAAACGCGGGAGAAAAGTCCGCCGAGAAGGGGGCGGAGCCTATCTCCTCAGCACACGGGCGCCATTTTTCCTCACCGCTCCGCTAGAAGGATGTCTCCCTGACTCTCCCCTGCAGTCCTGCACTACAGAAACAAGAGGGGGGGGCACTAATTTGGCGCAGTAATAATAAAAACAGCAGCTATAAGGGAAAAACACTTTTTATAGGGTTATCCCAGTATATATATAGCGCTCTGGTGTGTGCTGGCATACTCTCCCTCTGTCTCCCCAAAGGGCTAGTGGGGTCATGTCCTCTATCAGAGCATTCCCTGTGTGTGTGCAGTGTGTCGGTACGATTGTGTCGACATGAGGAGGAAAATGATGTGGAGGCGGAGCAATTGCCTGTAATAGAGATGTCACCCCCTAGGGAGTCGACACCTGAGTGGATGGGCTTATGGAAGGAATTACGTGACAGTGTCAGCTCTTTACAAAAGACGGTTGATGACATGAGACGGCCGGCTACTCAGCTTGTGCCTGTCCAGGCGTCTCAAAGGCCATCAGGGGCTCTAAAACGCCCGTTACCTCAGATGGCAGATACAGACGCCGACACGGATACTGACTCCAGTGTCGACGATGAAGAGACGAATGTGACTTCCAGTAGGGCCACACGTTACATGATTGAGGCAATGAAAAATGTTTTACATATTTCTGATAATACAAGTACCACGAAAAAGGGTATTATGTTTGGTGAGAAAAAACTGCCTGTAGTTTTTCCTGCATCTGAGGAATTAAATGAAGTGTGTGATGAAGCGTGGGTTTCCCCCGATAAAAAAACTGATAATTCCTAAAAGGTTATTGGCATCATACCCCTTCCCGCCAGAGGATAGGGCACGTTGGGAAACACCCCCTAAGGTGGATAAAGCGCTCACACGCTTGTCTAAACAGGTGGCACTGCCGTCTCCTGATATGGCCGCCCTTAAGGAACCTGCTGACAGAAAGCAGGAGAATATCCTAAAATGTATATACACTCACACGGGTGTTATACTGCGACCAGCAATCGCCTCAGCCTGGATGTGCAGTGCTGGGGTGGCTTGGTCGGAATTCCTGACTGAGAATATTGATACCCTAGATAGGGACAGTATATTACTGACTATAGAGCATTTAAAAGATGCATTTTTATATATGCGTGATGCACAGAGGGATATTTGCCGACTGGCATCAAGAGTAAGTGCGCTGTCCATCTCTGCCAGAAGAGGGTTATGGACGCGGCAGTGGTCAGGTGATGCGGATTCCAAAAGGCATATGGAAGTATTGCCTTATAAAGGGGAGGAGTTATTTGGGGTAGGTCTATCAGACCTGGTGGCCACGGCAACTGCTGGGAAATCCACATTTTTACCCCAGGTAGCCTCTCAACATAAGAAGACGCCGTATTATCAGGCGCAGTCCTTTCGGCCCCAGAAGGGCAAGCGGGCAAAAGGCTCCTCATTTCTGCCCCGTGGCAGAGGGAGAGGAAAAAGGCTGCAGCAAACAGCCAGTTCCCAGGAACAGAAGCCCTCTCCCGCTTCTGCCAAGTCCTCAGCATGACGCTGGGGCTTTACAAGTGGACTCAGGCACGGTGGGGGCCTGTCTCAAGAATTGCAGCGCGCAGTGGGCTCACTCACAAGTGGACCCCTGGATCCTTCAGGTGGTATCTCAGGGGTACAAATTTGGAATTCGAGACGTTTCCCCCTCGCCGTTTCCTAAAGTCTGCTTTACCGACGTCTCCCTCCGACAGGGAGGCGGTATTGGAAGCCATTCACAAGCTGTATTCCCAGCAGGTGATAATCAAGGTACCCCTCCTGCAACAGGGAAAGGGGTATTATTCCACGCTGTTTGTGGTACCGAAGCCGGACGGCTCGGTGAGACCTATTTTAAATCTGAAATCCTTGAACACTTACATACAGAGGTTCAGATTCAAGATGGAGTCACTCAGAACTGTCACTATCCGTTTCAGACGCTGCCGTTTGGATTGTCCACGGCACCCCGGGTCTTTACCAAAGTAATGGCCGAAATGATGATACTCCTTCGAAGGAAGGGAGTTTTAATTATCCCTTACTTGGACGATCTCCTGATAAGGGCAAGATCCAGGGAACAGTTGGTAGTCGGGGTAGCACTATCTCAAGTAGTGTTGCGGCAGCACGGTTGGATTCTCAATATTCCAAAATCGCAGCTGATCCCGACGACACGTCTTCTATTCCTAGGGATGATCCTGGACACAGTCCAGAAAAAGGTGTTTCTCCCGGAGGAGAAAGCCAGGGAGTTATCCGAGCTAGTCAGAAACCTCCAAAAACCAGGCCAAGTGTCAGTGCATCAATGCACAAGGGTCCTGGGAAAAATGGTGGCTTCCTACGAAGCCATCCCATTCGGCAGATTCCACGCAAGAAATTTCCAGTGGGACCTGCTGGACAAATGGTCCGGATCGCATCTTCAGATGCATCAGCGGATAACCCTGTCTCCAAAGACAAGGGTGTCTCTCCTGTGGTGGTTGCAGAGTGCTCATCTTCTAGAGGGCCGCAGATTCGGCATTCAGGACTGGGTCCTGGTGACCACGGATGCCAGCCTGCGAGCCTGGGGAGCAGTCACACAAGGAAGAAATTTCCAGGGCTTGTGGTCAAGCCTGGAGACATCATTTCACATAAATATCCTGGAGCTAAGGGCCATTTACAATGCTCTAAGCCTATCAAGACCTCTGCTTCAAGGTCAGCCGGTGCTGATCCAGTCAGACAACATCACGGCAGTCGCCCACGTAAACAGACAGGGCGGCACAAGAAGCAGGAGGGCAATGGCAGAAGCTGCAAGGATTCTTCGCTGGGCGGAAAATCATGTGATAGCACTGTCAGCAGTGTTCATTCCGGGGGTGGACGACCTCCACCCGGGAGAGTGGGGACTTCACCCAGAAGTCTTCCACATGATTGTAATCCGTTGGGAAAAACCAAAGGTGGACATGATGGCGTCCCGCCTCAACAAAAAATTGGACAGGTATTGCGCCAGGTCAAGGGACCCTCAGGCAATAGCTGTGGACGCACTGGTAACACCGTGGGTGTACCAGTCAGTGTATGTGTTCCCTCCTCTGCCTCTCATACCCAAGGTACTGAGAATTATAAGACGGAGAGGAGTAAGAACTATAC
The DNA here is from genome assembly GCF_028390025.1 of Pseudophryne corroboree. Taxonomy (NCBI): domain Eukaryota; kingdom Metazoa; phylum Chordata; class Amphibia; order Anura; family Myobatrachidae; genus Pseudophryne; species Pseudophryne corroboree. The sequence continues at coordinate 111,852,907 of NC_086448.1, forward strand.
TCGTGGCTCCGGATTGGCCAAGAAGGACTTGGTACCCGGAACTTCAAGAGATGCTCACAGAGGACCCGTGGCCTCTACCTCTAAGAAGGGACCTGCTCCAGCAAGGACCCTGTCTGTTCCAAGACTTACCGCGACTGCGTTTGACGGCATGGCGGTTGAACGCCGGATCCTGAAGGAAAAAGGCATTCCGGAGGAAGTCATCCCTACCCTGATCAAGGCCTGGAAGGATGTGACCGCAAAGCATTATCACCGCATTTGGTGGAAATATGTTGCGTGGTGCGAGGCCAGGAAGGCCCCAACGGAGGAATTTCAACTGGGGCGATTCCTGCATTTCCTGCAAACAGGAGTGTCTATGGGCCTAAAATTGGGGTCCATTAAGGTTCAAATTTCGGCCCTGTCGATTTTCTTCCAGAAAGAACTGGCTTCAGTTCCTGAAGTTCAGACGTTTGTCAAGGGGGTGCTGCATATACAGCCTCCTTTTGTGCCTCCAGTGGCACCTTGGGATCTCAATGTAGTTTTGGGGTTCCTCAAATCACATTGGTTTGAACCACTTAAATCTGTGGATTTAAAATATCTCACATGGAAAGTGGTCATGCTGTTGGCCCTGGCTTCGGCCAGGCGCGTGTCAGAATTGGCGGCTTTATCCTGTAAAAGCCCTTATCTGATTTTCCATTCGGACAGGGCGGAATTGAGGACTCATCCTCAGTTTCTCCCTAAGGTGGTGTCAGCGTTTCACCTGAACCAGCCTATTGTGGTGCCTGCGGCTACTAGGGACTTGGAGGACTCCAAGTTGCTGGACGTTGTCAGGGCCCTGAAAATATGTTTCCAGGACGGCTGGAGTCAGAAAATCTGACTCGCTGTTTATCCTGTATGCACCCAACAAGCTGGGTGCTCCTGCTTCTAAGCAGACTATTGCTCGTTGGATTTGTAGTACAATTCAGCTTGCACATTCTGTGGCAGGCCTGCCACAGCCAAAATCTGTAAAAGCCCATTCCACAAGGAAGGTGGGCTCATCTTGGGCGGCTGCCCGAGGGGTCTCGGCTTTACAACTTTGCCGAGCAGCTACTTGGTCAGGGGCAAACACGTTTGCAAAATTCTACAAATTTGATACCCTGGCTGAGGAGGACCTTGAGTTCTCTCATTCGGTGCTGCAGAGTCATCCGCACTCTCCCGCCCGTTTGGGAGCTTTGGTATAATCCCCATGGTCCTTAAGGAGTTCCCAGCATCCACTTAGGACGTCAGAGAAAATAAGAATTTACTTACCGATAATTCTATTTCTCGTAGTCCGTAGTGGATGCTGGGCGCCCATCCCAAGTGCGGATTGTCTGCAATACTTGTACATAGTTATTGTTAACTAAATCGGGTTATTGTTGTTGTGAGCCATCTTTCCAGAGGCTCCTCTGTTATCATGCTGTTAACTGGGTTCAGATCACAGGTTGTACGGTGTGATTGGTGTGGCTGGTATGAGTCTTACCCGGGATTCAAAATCCTTCCTTATTGTGTACGCTCGTCCGGGCACAGTATCCTAACTGAGGCTTGGAGGAGGGTCATAGGGGGAGGAGCCAGTGCACACCAGGTAGTCCTAAAGCTTTACTTTTGTGCCCAGACTCCTGCGGAGCCGCTATTCCCCATGGTCCTTACGGAGTTCCCAGCATCCACTACGGACTACGAGAAATAGAATTATCGGTAAGTAAATTCTTATTTTCATACTTTGTCACCCCAGAGTGTAATACTAGATTATTCTGCCCATATAGTGCACACAAGATAGCCGACTCATATGTACTTTTGTGGGTGGGATATGTGGAACTGGTGATTCTGTGGGTAACTTGTCCTCTGTACTTCATGTTTTCATATTCACCTGCTGTAATCATTTAGTGGGACTAAGATGGTTATCTCCTTTGTACTATGGGTTATTTCTTGCAAATATAAAGTGCTTTGAGTCATTTTGGAGAAAAGTGCTATATAAATAAACATTATAATCATTATCCCTTATTTCCTTCCAAAATCGTACTTCTGATCTTATTATGGGGCAGATATACTTAAGGGGGGTACTCACGGAGCGATATTCTAAGCAATCTGACTAGATTGCTTAGAATATCAGCATGATCGCTCCGTGTGTAGCCCCCTCAGCGATAGCGATGCGCGGCCCCATCTCTTCCTGCATCGGCCCGTCTGTATGGGCCTTAAGCCTTAGAGAAAGAGAGCAACTACCAGCCAATCAACTCTTGTCATTTTTCAAACACAGACTGTAACATGGCATTTAGGATCTGATTGGCTGGTACGTTATCACTTTCTAAGGCCCCTAAGGGGTCTATTAATGAAGCAGTGAAAAGTGTCGAGATGTAAGCCAGTGGAGAAGTTTCCCATGGCGACCAATCAGTGTTGAGGTAACATTTATTAAGCGCATTCTATCAAATTATACGTAGTAGCTGATTGGTTTGCCATGGGCAGCTTCTCCATTGGCTCACTTCTCCATTCTTTTCACTGCTTCATGAATAAACGCCAAAGTTTTTTTTAACTCTTATGGGTTCTCATTGCTGAAAATGTCTCTTCCAGTAAATATGTTACTTTTGATTTGGGGAATTAATATTGATAACAGAATTTTCTGTGCACTTTGCTTCCTTCCTTTTAATTTTTTTGGTCTTTTCTTGTTAACCTTTTGTTGGATACCATTCTCACATTTGTTACGTTACCAGAGAATTTAGTTCTGTTCTGATGTTTTGTGTTTGTTCTTTCAGTGCACAGTTTGCCGGGCTCCTTTGTGAAGAGGAAGGGAATGGAGCAGACAATGTCCAGTACTGCGGTTATTGTAAATACCACTATAGCAAACTGGTAAGGACGTCAACATTCTAGTTTAAATATTTTTTTAGTGCAGTGACTTGATATTTTTTCTGTTTGTGTTATGAATGATCCCATATGGCTGTCAGTTTTGCCCAGTCTGAAATGTTTATGTAAGGAGTGGCACACATGGGTCTCTCACATACATCTGTGGTTACAAGCTCCGAGATATCTTCCATTGTACAGTAAGCGCAGCTTAATCGCATCACTGTGCTCACTAACTCTGCTTCTGCTTCTTTGCGTCTCAGTATATGACTGATGCACGAATATACACCTGTGTGTGCATGAACTTATTTTTCTGTGTATACTGTCCTAACTGGAGGGACTACGCATAACTAAGGCATGAAACCAAAATGTGTCAGTGTTTAATATAGCACCTTGTAAAGTGCTGTGTATATGGCAGTATGATTGTAGTATGGCTACCCAGCTGTACAGCGCTATTTTTACATTTTATTTCCATGAATAACACAGAAGGATGGTTAATAATGAAAGAAATGTGTAATTGTATTGCGTACCTGCATATTTGGCAGGTAGTAATGGACGTTTAGTGACTGTAGTGAGCAACCTTGTTTTGGGTATAGTGAAACTGGGATCCGGTCATTATCCCGGCAGTCAAAATACCAACACCGGAATCCCGAATGGGGGGTGGGTGCGGGATTAGGTTTAGGCTGCGCGGGGAAGGGGTTATTATTAGGCACCCTCAGGGTGGGTTAGGGTTGGGCTGCGGGGGTGGGGGGGAGGGTTATGTTTAGGCTGCGGCAAGGGGGGGGGGGGGTAGGCTTAAGGTGGGTACACACTAGAAAGATATATCTGCAGATCAGTTGATCTGCAGATATATCTATGGACGGATCGGGCAGTGTGATGTGCATACACACTGCCCGATCCGTCAGGGACTGACGTCATGAACTGGGCGGGCGTGTACACCGCCGGCCGCCGCAGCATGTGTACGGGCAGACGGTCGACCGCCGTACACACACAGCGACGCGCCAATATATCGGTAGATATATTGGGCGTCGGCTGTGCTGCGGGGCCGACGCGATACGTCTGTGAACGACGGAGTTCACAGACGTATCTGCCGTACACACTGGTCGACGGACCCGCGATATATCGGCCGTTCAAGAGAACGGCCGATATATATCGGCCAGTGTGTACGGGCCTTTAGATACCAGTGGGGATGATTAGGGATAGGCTGCGGGGGGAAGGGGTTAGGATTAGGCACCCCCAGGGCGGGTTAGGGTTTGGTTGGTGGGGGTGGATTATGTTTAGGCTGCAGGAAGGCAGTGGTTAGGTTTAGGCACCAATGTTGATGGTTAGGGTTAGGCTGCGGGGGAAGGGTTAGGGTTAGGCTACGGGGAGAGACGGTTAGGGTGCATTGGGGATTCTCACCATCGGGATGCCGTGGTCTGTATTTTTACCGCCAGCATATCATATACAACCCGTGAAAGCAACAATTGTGAAAAGAATGCGGTAGCGTTGAAGCTAGCTACTTTCATATTAAATATGTGCATGTAATAACCAGATGATATGACGCCTCATTTACTACAATGTTTCTCTGACGTCCTAGTGGATGCTGGGAACTCCGAAAGGACCATGGGGAATAGCGGCTCCGCAGGAGACTGGGCACAACTAAAGAAAGCTTTTAGGTCACCTGGTGTGCACTGGCTCCTCCCACTATGACCCTCCTCCAAGCCTCAGTTAGATTTTGTGCCCGGCCGAGGTTGGATGCACACTAGGGGCTCTCCTGAGCTTCTAAAAAGAAAGTATATAATTAGGTTTTTTATTTTACAGTGAGACCTGCTGGCAACAGGCTCACTGCAGCGAGGGACTAAGGGGAGAAGAAGCGAACCTACCTGCTTGCAGCTAGCTTGGGCTTCTTAGGCTACTGGACACCATTAGCTCCAGAGTGATCGACCACATGGAACTGGCCTTGGTGTTCGGTCCCGGAGCCGCGCCGCCGTCCCCCTTACAGAGCCAGAAGAAAGAAGAGGTCCTGAAAATCGGCGGCAGAAGACATCAGTCTTCACCAAGGTAGCGCACAGCACTGCAGCTGTGCGCCATTGCTCCTCATACACACTTCACACTCCGGTCACTGAGGGTGCAGGGCGCTAGGGGGGGGCGCCCTGAGCAGCAATAAAAACACCTTGGCTGGCAAAAATACCACAATATATAGCCCCAGAGGCTATATATGTGATAATTACCCCTGCCAGAATCCATAAAAAAGCGGGAGAAAAGTCCGCGAAAAAGGGGCGGAGCTATCTCCTTCAGCACACTGGCGCCATTTCTCCCTCACAGCTCCGCTGGAAGGAAGCTCCCTGGCTCTCCCCTGCAGTCTACACTACAGAAAAGGGTAAAAAAGAGAGGGGGGGCACTAAATTTAGGCGCAGTATATATAACAGCAGCTATAGGGGACATAATTCAGTTAGTCCCTGCATTATATAGCGCTCTGGTGTGTGCTGGCATACTCTCACTCTGTCTCCCCAAAGGGCTTTTGTGGGTCCTGTCCTCTGTTAGAGCATTCCCTGTGTGTGTGCGGTGTGTCGGTACGGCTGTGTCGACATGTTTGATGAGGATAATGATGTGGAGGCGGAGCAGATGCCTATAGAAGGGATGTCACCCCCTGCGGGGCAGACACCTGAGTGGATGGACTTATGGAAGGAATTGCGTGCACGTGTCGACTCCTTACACAAAAAATTTGACAACATGCCAAATGCGGGACAGCCGGCTTCTCAGCTCGTGCCTGTCCAGGCGTCTCAAAGGCCATCTGGGGCTCTAAAACGCCCGCTACCTCAGATGGCAGACGCGGATGTCGACACGGATACTGACACCAGTGTCGACGACGATGAGTCTAGTCTAATGTCCACTAAGGCCATTCGTTGCATGATTGAAGCAATGAAAGAGGTGTTACAAATTTCTGATATAAACCCAGGTACCACTAAAAAGGGTATTATGTTTGGGGAGAAAAAACTACCCGTAGTTTTTCCCCCATCAGAAGAATTAAATGAAGTGTGTGAAGAAGTGTGGGCTTTCCCTGATAAAAGATTGGTAATCTCTAAGAAGTTACTAATGGCGTTCCCTTTCCCGCCAGAGGATAGGTCACGTTGGGAGACACCCCCTAGGGTGGATAAAGCGCTCACACGTTTGTCTAAAAAGGAGGCACTACCGTCTCCGGATACGGCCGCCCTCAAGGAACCTGCTGATAGAAAGCAGGAGGCGATCCTGAAGTCTGTATATACACACTCAGGTATTATACTTAGACCAGCTATTGCGTCAGCATGGATGTGCAGTGCTGCCGCTGCGTGGTCAGATTCCCTGTCAGAAAATATTGACACCCTAGACAGGGACACTATTCTGCTAACCATAGAGCATATAAAAGACTCAGTCTTATACATGAGAGATGCACAGAGGGAGATCTGCCGGCTGGCATCTAAAATAAGTGCATTGTCCATTTCTGCTAGGAGAGGCTTATGGACTCGCCAGTGGACAGGGGATGCAGATTCAAAAAGGCACATGGAAGTTTTGCCTTATAAGGGTGAGGAGTTATTTGGGGATGGTCTCTCGGACCTAGTTTCCACAGCAACTGCTGGGAAGTCAGCATTTTTACCCCATGTTCCCTCTCAGCCTAAAAAGGCGCCGTTTTATCAGGTACAGTCCTTTCGGACTCAGAAAAACAGGCGTGGAAAAGGCGGGTCCTTTCTGTCCAGAGGCAGAGGTAGGGGAAAAAGGCTGCAACAAACAGCAGGTTCCCAGGAGCAAGAGTCCTCCCCCGCTTCTTCCAAGTCCGCCGCATGACGGTGGGGCTCCACAGGCGGAGCCAGGTACGTTGGGGGGCCGCCTCAAAAATTTCAGCGATCAGTGGGCTCGCTCACAGGTGGATCCCTGGATCCTGCAAATAGTATCTCAAGGGTACAAACTGGAATTCGAGGCGTCTCCACCCCACCGGTTCCTAAAATCTGCCTTGCCGATTACTCCTTCAGACAGGGAGGCTGTGCTAGCGGCAATTCACAAGCTGTATTCCCAGCAGGTGATAATCAAGGTGCCCCTACTTCAACAAGGACGGGGTTACTATTCCACACTGTTTGTGGTACCGAAACCGGACGGTTCGGTGAGACCCATTTTAAATTTGAAATCCTTGAACACATACATAAAAAAATTCAAGTTCAAGATGGAATCGCTCAGGGCGGTTATTGCAAGCCTGGACGAGGGGGATTACATGGTATCCCTGGACATCAAGGATGCTTACTTGCATGTCCCCATTTACTATCCTCACCAGGAGTACCTCAGATTTGTGGTACAGGATTGCCATTACCAATTCCAGACGCTGCCGTTTGGACTCTCCACGGCACCGAGGGTGTTTACCAAGGTAATGGCGGAAATGATGATACTCCTTCGAAGAAAGGGAGTTTTAATTATCCCGTACTTGGACGATCTCCTAATAAAGGCGAGGTCCAAGGAGCAGTTGTTGGTGGGAGTAGCACTATCTCAGGAGGTGCTACACCAGCACGGTTGGATTCTGAATATTCCAAAATCACAGCTGGTTCCGACGACACGTCTACTGTTCCTGGGTATGATTCTGGATACAGTCCAGAAAAAAGTGTTTCTCCCGGAGGAGAAAGCCAAGGAGCTGTCATCTCTAGTCAGAGACCTCCTGAAACCAAAACAGGTATCGGTGCATCACTGCACGCGGGTCCTGGGAAAGATGGTGGCTTCTTACGAAGCAATTCCTTTCGGCAGGTTCCATGCCAGAATCTTTCAGTGGGACCTGTTGGACCAATGGTCCGGATCGCATCTTCAGATGCATCGCCTAATAACCCTGTCTCCAAGAACCAGGGTGTCTCTGCTGTGGTGGCTGCAGAGTGCTCATCTTCTAGAGGGCCGCAGATTCGGCATACAGGACTGGGTCCTGTTGACCACGGATGCCAGCCTTCGAGGCTGGGGGGCAGTCACACAGGGAAGAAACTTCCAAGGACTATGGTCGAGTCAGGAGACTTCCCTACACATAAATATTCTGGAACTAAGGGCCATTTACAGTGCCCTTAGTCAGGCAAAATCCCTGCTTCTACACCAGCCGGTACTGATCCAGTCAGACAACATCACGGCAGTCGCCCATGTAAATCGACAGGGCGGCACAAGAGGCAGGATGGCAATGGCAGAAGCCACAAGGATTCTCCGATGGGCGGAAAATCACGTACTAGCACTGTCAGCAGTGTTCATTCCGGGAGTGGACAACTGGGAAGCAGACTTTCTCAGCAGGCACGACCTTCACCCGGGAGAGTGGGGACTTCATCCAGAAGTCTTCACGCTGATTGTAAATCGATGGGAACGGCCACAGGTGGACATGATGGCGTCCCACCTAAACAAAAAACTAGAGAGATATTGCGCCAGTTCAAGGGACCCTCAGGCGATAGCTGTGGACGCTCTAGTGACACCGTGGGTGTACCAGTCAGTTTATGTGTTCCCTCCTCTACCTCTCATACCAAGGGTACTGAGAATAATAAGAAAACGAGGAGTAAGAACAATACTCGTGGTTCCGGATTGGCCAAGACGAGCGTGGTACCCGGAACTTCAAGAGATGATCTCAGAGGACCCATGGCCTCTGCCGCTCAGACAGGAACTGCTGCAGCAGGGGCCCTGTCTGTTTCAAGACTTACCGCGGCTGCGTTTGACGGCATGGCGGTTGAACGCCGGATCCTGAAGGAAAAGGGCATTCCGGAGGAAGTCATTCCTACGCTGATTAAAGCCAGGAAAGATGTAACTGCAAAGCATTATCACCGCATATGGCGGAAATATGTTGCTTGGTGTGAGGCCAAAAAGGCCCCAACAGAGGAATTTCAACTAGGTCGATTTCTGAATTTCCTACAAGCAGGAGTGACTATGGGCTTGAAATTAGGCTCCATTAAGGTACAGATCTCGGCTCTGTCGATTTTCTTCCAGAAAGAACTAGCTTCACTACCTGAAGTTCAGACGTTTGTGAAAGGAGTGCTGCATATTCAGCCCCCGTTTGTGCCTCCAGTGGCACCTTGGGATCTCAACGTGGTGTTGAGTTTCTTAAAATCACATTGGTTTGAGCCACTTAAAACCGTGGATCTAAAATATCTCACGTGGAAAGTGGTCATGTTATTGGCCTTGGCTTCAGCCAGGCGTGTGTCAGAATTGGCAGCTTTGTCATGTAAAAGCCCTTATCTGATTTTCCATATGGATAGGGCGGAATTGAGGACTCGTCCCCAGTTTCTCCCTAAGGTGGTATCAGCTTTTCACTTGAACCAACCTATTGTGGTGCCTGCGGCTACTAGGGACTTGGAGGATTCCAAGTTACTGGAAAACTGACTCGCTATTTATCCTGTATGCACCCAACAAACTGGGTGCTCCTGCTTCTAAGCAGACTATTGCTCGCTGGATTTGTAGCACAATTCAGCTGGCGCATTCTGCGGCTGGACTGCCGCATCCTAAATCAGTAAAAGCCCATTCCACAAGGAAGGTGGGCTCATCTTGGGCGGCTGCCCGAGGGGTCTCGGCTTTACAACTTTGCCGAGCTGCTACTTGGTCAGGGGCAAACACGTTTTCAAAATTCTACAAATTTGATACCCTGGCTGAGGAGGACCTGGAGTTCTCTCATTCGGTGCTGCAGAGTCATCCGCACTCTCCCGCCCGTTTGGGAGCTTTGGTATAATCCCCATGGTCCTTTCGGAGTTCCCAGCATCCACTAGGACGTCAGAGAAAATAAGATTTTACTCACCGGTAAATCTATTTCTCGTAGTCCGTAGTGGATGCTGGGCGCCCATCCCAAGTGCGGATTGTCTGCAATACTTGTACATAGTTATTGTTAACTAAAGGGTTATTGTTGAGCCATCTGTTGAGAGGCTCAGTTGTTTTCATACTGTTAAACTGGGTATAGTATCACGAGTTATACGGTGTGATTGGTGTGGCTGGTAGGAGTCTTACCCGGGATTCAAAATCCTTCCTTATTATGTCAGCTCGTCCGGGCACAGTGTCCTAACTGAGGCTTGGAGGAGGGTCATGGTGGGAGGAGCCAGTGCACACCAGGTGACCTAAAAGCTTTCTTTAGTTGTGCCCAGTCTCCTGCGGAGCCGCTATTCCCCATGGTCCTTTCGGAGTTCCCAGCATCCACTACGGACTACGAGAAATAGATTTACCTGTGAGTAAAATCTTATTTTTTTCAACCTCCATACATATCAGTGCTGTTCACACATTTCACCCTCTCCAGATTGGCCTATGCCAAACCACACAATGGGACAGTCTTCTTTGGTTTAGTGGCTTTCTTTAAAAATAAATACATAAAACGACTATTTCTTATTTATTGTAATCTCCTAAATTTTGTGAAATGTAATTGCTTAATTTGGGTATTTTGTTTCTGGAAGGCATGGAGATTTCAGTAAATATTTATAAGCCTATAAATCGTCCTTCCAGGTCTCATTAAACCTTCATCCCTGCCAACCAGCTAGGGTAGGATGGGAAGAACTGTGCATTTCAACCTCTTGTTGGGTTGCTAACACACACACACACACACACACACACACACACACACACACACACACACACACACACACACACACACACACACACACACACACACACACACACACACACACACACACACTCTCTCTCTCACACTCACTCTCACACTCACTCTCTCACACTCACTCTCTCACTCTCTCACACTCTCACACTCTCACACTCACACTCACACACTCACACACACACTCTCTCTCTCTCTCTCTCTCTCTCTCAATATATCTGTCTGTCTATCTATCTATCTATCTATCTCTCTATCTATATCTCTATCCATACTGTGCCGGCACTCACTTGAATCCAACAGTGTGCTCCAGTGCAGCAGTGTCCCAAATAGATGCTTCCATATAATAACGGCACTCAGAGTCAACAATAATGCAGAAGAGACTGTTTGGCCAATACAGTCTCTTTTGCATTATTGTCGACTCTGAGTGCAGTTATTACATGTATATATACACACATGTACCACAGATCCGGCACTCCTTGAATAGCGATATAGGATACTTGCCAGGGTGCACTCCTAAGCGCTAGCCAGCCGCATATACACACATATACAGCGAGGTGGCACTCCTGGACTCTGTACAAGTGGAAAAAGGTGCTTTATTTGCAACATTTCGGGGTACTCCTCTTCTCTCTCCCCCCCCCCTGCTGTTTGTTAGAAAGTCTCCTCCCTTGGACCCTTTCCCACCATACTGTAGGATCCCTGGTGAAATCAGTTCTCTAATAATAACACCCCAGCCTGCAGAGGACTACAAAATGCCTTGTGTCCCATCCCAACCAGGAGTCTCAAGTCTAGGTGCAGCTGTTTAATGGGCATGACACATAATTGCCTATCTAACGTATTAAGCCGGGTACACACCTATACAATCCATAACACAATATCTGGTGAAAGGGCGCATGATTGTATAGATGTGTATGCAGGTCCATTGCAGGAGTGTTGGCTGATAAATGGCATATAAAGCTCCGGCAACAGCTGGTATTGGGAGGTCACATCTTATGTGCTGTTTAATATTTATCGGGGAGACCTCCAGAAACCATAGGAGCCTGTACACCCTGAGCTATTTCTAGCAGTGTGTACGGGGCTCGCAGGTGGCAGACAGCAGGTCAAGCTGGGGACAACGCACTGGGCTGATGGGGAGTTTTTACCCAATCAGCTGAGTGATCGCAAAAGTGTGGATCCGGTTTTAGTGCCTTTGCTCAGACATGAAGTACACCGTTCCTCATGCCTCAGTGATGTCACTACTTCCTGGTGCTGACTTGTGACTTGGTTCTGCTTCCCCCTGTGTGTACATTTTATAAATGCAATCCTTTTATGTTACTGGAAGTCGGCAAGTAATAGGAAACCTAACCATGTGAAGATCCATGTGACAATGTCAAATAAGGGGCAAGTTGATTGATCTCACAGTACATAATTTAGCAACACTGCATATGCAATGCTGTGTTCTAATAACCATGGTAATTCTTGGAATGTATAATCCATTCATAGAGATTATTATATACATTGTAATCGCTGCATAGTTGGAGAATATAAAACACATTTAGACAATGGGTCTTTTAAGCTTATTATGGATGAAATAAACCACTTCTAAAATAACTAAATTGTTTTCCATTATTCCCTTTTGTGTGTGTTTTTCTTTCTTTTCTTTGTTAAATTGCAAAAATTGGGACAAAAAACTTGTAGAATTCATGGATCGGATGGCTGCATAAGGCTGGGCAGTAGGGGTTTCGCTCCGTTGTCAACTGATGTACAGATTCCTTGATATTTAGCTAGCTGCTGAGGGCAACCCTGATATTGTGGTGCTCTACGTGTTGACTTGCATAAAGCGTCCAACATTTTGTATTAATTAGTGACACAATAAAATTTTATTATGCAGCTAAATCTATCACACAATACATGTCATTTTAATATCTTGTGTATATGTGGGAATCCAAGTACGATTTTCTGTGTATCCAAGAACAATGTAGATGTATTTTTTTTCCCCAGTCACATGTACAGTAACTATCCATTGTACATGACAATTGCTCATGGTCGCAGAAATTACATTATAGACTAATGGCCACTCTCTGTCTGCAGAGTAATACATGACAGGTCCCATTGGCAGGTAATTGGCACTGTGAAATCCATGATAGGAGCATAAAGCAGACACATTAATGCTTTATCCATCAGTATTCTTAGGAATGATTCTTTGATGATAGAGTAGGAAATACACAATCTGTAGAAGGCAGAACCTCTTGTATATTATAAATGAAAATGTTGAGAAAGTAATCCTGTCTAATTAACAACTGATATAATAGAATTGCAAGTAGCTCTGATATGAAAGTTACCCATTAGTTTACAGGAAACTTGTTTCTAGCTATACAGTTGGTACGGAGAAGTGTGTCTGGAGTGAATGGCATTTTAATCTGTGTTGGTGCATTTAGTCAGCTGTGTTCGGGTGGCGGCAGCGATATTGGTTAATAGGAGGGTTATCATGACAAGGTGAGACAGGCCTAGAGCAGAACTATGGCTGGATCTGGGATTGTCCGTTTAGCTGGGAAATGTAGAGGAGGTATGAAAGGTCTGCCAAGGTAACCAACACGACAAGCTGGGAGACAGGATGAGTTATCCGCCAAATTAGGATCTACAGGGGCAAGTTCGAAAGTGGCTTGAGAAATTTGAATACAGTAGGTTCCGGAGATTCATGACTCCTTCTGCCAATTTACACGTATGTTTCTATCTACTGTATGTACAGAAATAAGGATATCTCTGCTTGCAGTGCTAATAATGTACACCACATTGTACAGATTACAATGTCCCTCTATACAGGCAGATGTCAGTGCTGAAATACTCAGTGCTGCACAATTTCAGAGCTGCCTAATTTTGGTTTATACTAGGGAGCCATAGTTTATTCCAAATGGCATGGCTGTAAACACTATACACGACCACCTAAGCGGCTGAACATTTCATTTTGCCACCTCAAATTGGCTGTGTGTATGTGGTGGTGGTGGTGGTTTGGGTGGGGGTGGGGGGTCAGGAGGCTCTTTGTGATTTGCAGCTTTGGATTGGTCCTCACCTCATTCCCCTGCGCAGCATGGAATGGCCGCATTTTTAGGCAAGACAGGGAGACTGATCTTAGGATTTGATCCTTATGTGAAATGGTCTTTCTTCCATTTAAAGAAATATTAGCGTTTTATCGATCTGTTTCACATAAAGAGCAGTGATCCCTACGTGTCACTTGTGTTAGGACACTGGAACAGATGTCCCACCCTGTGTATGAGCCCTTACATAACAGCATTGTCTCTTGTCAGTGCTAGATTTTACACACCGTACCAAAGGTTTTTTCTTATAGGTACTTATTTGTGTCCCTTCTGTACTTTCTGTGTTTTTATAGAAAAAAGGCAAACTGGAATTTAGTAGATCATTTGATCAAAGTTTAAGTGATTCTTCCTCTCACTCTCAGGATAAACCTCATGAGAAGGAGAAAAAAGTAAGTTTCTTGGCTATGTTCGGGTGCATGGAACCAGTGCTCCATCACAACCTCTCACTGTTCCTGTTCATCAGTAGAGCTTTTGCCATCGTTCCTCCTATGGTGCCATTCTTAGTGAGCATGTCCTAGCTTCTCCGTCACCCCGTGCATGTGCTTCTAGGCTCACACCCATTGCTGTTACATGAACTCATTGCTTGTGGAACCATCCACTCCACTCTTGGGGCTAGATTTACTAAGTTTGAGCGGCAACAGAAATAAATGCTAAGCCGCATTAAATCCAGATCCACCGATCGGTTAAACTGCGGGTTAGTAGATCTAGCCCTAGGTGTTACCCTGGTTTCAACTGTCTGTGAATTTCAAAAAAGAAAAAAAATAGAAAAGAAAATGAATATATTTATTCTAGCACGTGCAGTTAAATAAATATATATTTTTATTTTTGTGGACTTTTTTTTTTTTTTGTATGTACTCGTATTTGTAATGTAGACTTACTTTTGGTATTGTAAGTATACTCTGACTTTGCACAGTCATGAAAGGCCTGAGGAATTGTAAAATGAGAAATCTTGGAAAAACATTGCGTTAATAATGATTGTATTTATATAGTACATTTCTGCAATAATGCAGGCGTGTCATGGACGTTTGGCGGGCATGTCTCTGACGTCATCTGCGAGCACTTGCATGCAACAGCATGTGCAGATTTGTGGAAGCTCTGACTTGGTGCAGATTGAGTTGACACCTTCAGTGTTCCTAATTGTGCGTATGGATTGCGATGCAGATGCGTATGCATCGCAAACACTGCAGTGGGCATCTTTTTCCATTTCTGGGCGGCAACTACCTGTGCGATTCTTTGCAGTTACGTTTGCAAAAAAATCACACTTGGTAGCAATAGCGATCCATGCTGTTTTAGGCCCCAGGTTCTTGTGGAAAAACGGAGCAATGTGAGCCAATGTGCCCGAAGCATGGTGAGCAAAGCGAGGCCGCAAGGGTATGCGTCTTGATGTTCTCAACAACTTTATTGATTATCTGAAGCAGTTTAGTTGTACTCACCAAGGTGGTCCCATGTTCTGAACCTGATCCGCTGCTTGTATATATATGGCAGTCATCTCAGTGCTGTATATATTATGTGCATATTTTGGTCTTGACTGACAATAATATTTTCCCAAAAAGGTATTAAAATGACATTTATTTGTGATAGAACACATACAACCGCACTGTGTTAAAATTTGATCAATACATGTTTTTCATATGTGGCTGTAACATACTGGGTGGGATGTACAGTAGCTTCTGGGTGAAGTGCCTGGATTTACTCAGTTGGGCATGTATACCTTCCTGTGGTTGTGAGCAGAAATCCGACTTAACTAGTTCCTTGGGGCTAGTCAGTTGTGGTAAATGGCATCTCCTGATTTAAATGCCTGGCACATTGCTGTCAATTGAATTGCTCTGGGCACCTAATCTGGGAGCTAAATCGCAATGCTAGGAATTAAATTCTCCCTGAAGTTAGCTATACCATACATACCATTATCCTGTAACTGCACTAGATAATGTGGAAACGCTAGCCAAGAATAATGTTCTTTAAATATCCCAGTACAACCACCATGTATTCATCAGACATGCTCCTCTTGCTGTGCCTTTAGTAACGATTGGTCCATGACTGAGAGCTAGGAGATTTTGGTGGATAACTGTGCACATAGAGCCTGATGGAGTAATGGCCGCAAAACGAGTATATTCCGTATAAAAAAAAAAAATTTTTTTTTAAAAAGATTATGTAAAGGATGCATACACTTGTAATGTGTGAGAACTTCGCTTCCTTCCCCTGTTCCACATTTACTGTCTTATAGAGACTTGCTTTCCGATCAAACCCAATGTGAAAGTATGCTATGCGGATTGGTGTAATACACACTGGGGGTAATTCAGACCTGATCGCTCGCTAGCGTTTTTTGCAGCGCTGCGATCAGGTCAGAACTGCTCATGCGTATGCACCATAATGCGCAGGAGCATTGCACAGGTACAAAGCTGGTCGCCGCTCAGCGATGGGTTTGTACGAAGAATCCATTCGCACGGCCGTTCACAAGGAGATTGACAGTCAGAAGGCGTTTGCGGGTGGCAACTGACCGTTTTCAGGGAGTGGTTGGAAAAATGCAGGCGTGTCCAAGCGTTTGCAGGGTGGGTGTCTGACGTGAATTCCGGTCCCGGACAGGCTGATTTGATCGCAGCGGCTGAGTAAGTCCTGGGCTACTCAGAGACTGCACAAACTCTCTTTGTACCGCTCGGCTGCACATACGATTGCACACTTTCAAAGTGAAAATACACTCCCCAGTAGACGGAGACTATCTGCTCTCAGCAGTGCAAAAACCCTAGCGAGTGATTAGGTCTGAATTAGGCCCGCTATCTGCCCACATTGTCTTAACCAACTACCTAATGGTTGTAGCTTATATCTCAGCTTCTACCAGCATGTAGTAGACCAGTAGGCAGGTTCTGGTGTTTCTACTTTAAGTTACAGAACTTCTGTCATTTTCGTACAAACGAATAAGACTTTTACAGTATGTAAACGCTTTTCACGGAATATTTGCAGACTTGGTTCATGATTTTCCAATTCACTGTGTTATTTTGTGTTTTACATCTCCTAACCATGTCATTTATTCAAAACTATACCCTTTACTGTTTGTGTTAGCATTTATTTGGCTGTGTATCTAGCTCTGGTGGCTGCCTGTATGTGGATACTTATTTCTGGGTAGACTAAACTGGATGATCTATTGTACTGTTGGTAACAGTTAATGGCCGGTGGTGTGGCCCAGCGCTGCGTGCTGGGGTGTGGGTGTCGGTAATGCTGTAAAAGCATGTGAAAGTTATGAGGTGCTTGTAATGAAGTGTGAATTATTTTCTTTTTCGCTATAATAGAAGAAAGTGCTGATTAATGTGAGACTTGAATTTGTGCCAAACCGATGGTTGTTATGCATCATATAGGCCAGTAATACCACCTACAGCATCGTTTCAAGAAAACTTTCATGCAGTATAGTCTGATTTTGGACGTATAGGGGCAAGGGAAGATGTGCTTAAATAGATGACCCTAAAATGAGCTTGTGGCAGTCGCTATTTCTTATGTGTTGTTGCTTGTGTTTTCTCTATCGTCCTAAGTGGATGCTGGGGTTCCTGAAAGGACCATGGGGAATAGCGGCTCCGCAGGAGACAGGGCACAAAAAAGTAAAGCTTTACTAGGTCAGGTGGTGTGCACTGGCTCCTCCCCCTATGACCCTCCTCCAGACTCCTGTTAGATTTTGTGCCCGAACGAGAAGGGTGCAATCTAGGTGGCTCTCCTAAAGAGCTGCTTAGAGAAAGTTTAGTTTAGGTTTTTTTCTTTACAGTGAGTCCTGCTGGCAACAGGATCACTGCAACGTGGGACTTAGGGGGAAAGTAGTAAACTCACCTGCATGCAGAGTGGATTTGCTGCTTGGCTACTGGACACCATTAGCTCCAGAGGGATCGAACACAGGCCCAGCCGTGGAGTCCGGTCCCGGAGCCGCGCCGCCGACCCCCTTGCAGATGCTGAAGCGTGAAGAGGTCCGGAAACCGGCGGCTGAAGACTCCTCAGTCTTCATAAGGTAGCGCACAGCACTGCAGCTGTGCGCCATTTTCCTCTCAGCACACTTCACTGGGCAGTCACTGAGGGTGCAGAGCGCTGGGGGGGGGCGCTCTGAGAGGCAAATATAAACCTTATACAAGGCTAAAAATACCTCACATATAGCCCATAGGGGCTATATGGAGATATTTAACCCCTGCCTGACTGGAAAAATAGCGGGAGAAGAACCCGCCGAAAAAGGGGCGGGGCCTATCTCCTCAGCACACGGCGCCATTTTCTGTCACAGCTCCGCTGGTCAGAACGGCTCCCAGGTCTCTCCCCTGCACTGCACTACAGAAACAGGGTAAAACAGAGAGGGGGGGCACATTAATGGCTATATATATATATATTAAAGCAGCTATAAGGGAGCACTTAATATAAGGATATCCCTTGTATATATAGCGCTTTGTGGTGTGTGCTGGCAGACTCTCCCTCTGTCTCCCCAAAAGGGCTAGTGGGTCCTGTCTTCATTAGAGCATTCCCTGTGAGTTTGCGGTGTGTGTCGGTACGTGGTGTCGACATGTATGAGGACGATATTGGTGTGGAGGCGGAGCAATTGCCAAATATGCAGATGTCACCCCCCAGGGGGTCGACACCAGAATGGATGCCTTTATTTGTGGAATTACGTGATGGTTTATCTTCCCTTAAACAGTCAGTTGAGGACATGAGGCGGCCGGACAATCAATTAATGCCTGTCCAGGCGCCTCAAACACCGTCAGGGGCTGTAAAACGCCCTTTGCCTCAGTCGGTCGACACAGACCCAGACACGGGCACTGATTCCAGTGACGACGGTAGAAATTCAAACGTATTTTCCAGTAGGGCCACACGTTATATGATTTTGGCAATGAAGGAGACGTTACATTTAGCTGATACTACAGATACCGTAAAACAGGGTATTATGTATGGTGTGAAAAAACTACAAACAGTTTTTCCTGAATCAGAAGAATTAAATGACGTGTGTGATGAAGCGTGGGTTGCTCCTGATAAAAAGTTGATAATTTCAAAAAAAAGTTATTGGCATTATACCCTTTCCCGCCAGAGGTTAGGGCGCGCTGGGAAACACCCCCTAAGGTGGACAAGGCGCTCACACGCTTATCCAAACAAGTGGCGTTACCCTCTCCTGAGACGGCCGCACTTAAGGATCCATCAGATAGAAAGATGGAAGTTATTCAAAAGAATATATACACACATGCAGGTGTTATACTACGACCAGCTATAGCAACTGCCTGGATGTGCAGTGCTGGAGTAGTTTGGTCAGAATCCCTGATTGAAAATATTGATACCCTAGATAGGGACAATGTTTTACTGTCGTTAGAACAAATAAAGGATGCATTTATCTATATGCGTGATGCACAGAGGGATATTTGCACACTGGCATCTCGGGTGAGTGCTATGTCCATTTCAGCCAGAAGAGCCTTATGGACACGACAGTGGACAGGCGATGCGGATTCAAAACGTCACATGGAGGTTTTGCCGTATAAAGGGGAGGAGTTATTTGGAGTTGGTCTATCAGACTTGGTGGCCACGGCTACTGCCGGGAAATCCACTTTTTTACCTCAAGTCACTCCCCAACAGAGAAAGGCACCGACCTTTCAACCGCAGCCTTTTCGCTCCTACAAAAATAAGAGAGCAAAGGGCTTGTCGTACCTGCCACGAGGCAGAGGAAGAGGGAAGAGACACCAACAGGCAGCTCCTTCCCAGGAACAGAAGCCCTCCCCGGCTCCTGCAAAAACCTCAGCATGACGCTGGGGCCTCTCAAGCGGACTCGGGGACAGTGGGGGGCCGTCTCAAAAATTACAGCGCGCAGTGGGCTCACTCGCAGGTAGACCCCTGGATCCTGCAGATAATATCTCAGGGGTACAGGTTGGAATTAGAGACGGATCCTCCTCATCGTTTCCTGAAGTCTGCCTTACCAACCGTCTCTTCCGAAAGGGAGAGGGTGTTGGAAGCCATTCACAAGCTGTACGCTCAGCAGGTGATAGTCAAAGTACCCCTATTACAACAAGGAAAGGGGTATTATTCCACTCTATTTGTGGTACCGAAGCCGGATGGCTCGGTAAGGCCTATTCTAAATCTGAAGTCCTTGAACCTCTACATAAAAAAGTTCAAGTTCAAGATGGAGTCACTCAGAGCAGTGATAGCGAACCTGGAAGAAGGGGACTTTATGGTATCCTTGGACATCAAGGATGCGTATCTACACGTTCCGATTTACCCCGCACACCAGGGGTACCTCAGGTTCATTGTTCAAAACTGTCACTATCAGTTTCAGACGCTGCCGTTCGGATTGTCCACGGCGCCTCGGGTCTTTACCAAGGTAATGGCCGAGATGATGATTCTTCTTCGAAGAAAAGGCGTATTAGTTATCCCATACTTGGACGATCTCCTAATAAGGGCAAGGTCCAGAGAACAGCTGGAGACAGCTTTAGCACTATCTCAAGAGGTGCTAAGACAACACGGGTGGATTCTGAATATTCCAAAATCCCATTTAATCCCGACAACTCGTCTGCTGTTCCTAGGAATGATTCTGGACACGGTTCAGAAAAAGGTTTTCCTTCCAGAGGAAAAAGCCAAGGAGTTATCCGATCTGGTCAGGAACCTCCTAAAACCAGGAAAAGTGTCAGTACATCAATGCACAAGAGTCCTGGGAAAAATGGTGGCTTCTTACGAAGCAATTCCATTCGGCAGATTCCATGCAAGAATATTCCAAAGGGATCTGTTGGACAAATGGTCAGGGTCGCATCTGCAGATGCACCTGCGAATAACCCTGTCACCAAAGACAAGGGTGTCACTTCTGTGGTGGTTGCAGAAGGCTCACCTATTAGAAGGCCGCAGATTCGGCATTCAGGATTGGATCCTGGTGACCACGGACGCCAGCCTGAGAGGCTGGGGAGCAGTCACACAAGGAAGAAACTTCCAGGGAGTATGGACGAGTCTGGAAAAGTCTCTTCACATAAACATTCTGGAACTAAGAGCAATCTACAATGCTCTAAGCCAGGCGGAACTTCTCCTGCAAGGAAAGCCGGTGTTGATTCAGTCGGACAACATCACGGCGGTCGCCCATGTAAACAGGAAGGGCGGCACAAGAAGCAGGAGTGCAATGGCAGAAGCTGCCAAGATTCTTCGCTGGGCGGAGAATCACGTGATAGCACTGTCAGCAGTGTTCATCCCGGGCGTGGACAACTGGGAAGCAGACTTCCTCAGCAGACACGATCTTCATCCGGGAGAGTGGGGTCTACATCCAGAAGTCTTCAACATGTTAATAGACCGTTGGGAAAGACCAATTGTAGACATGATGGCGTCTCGCCTCAACAAGAAACTGGACAAATATTGCGCCAGGTCAAGAGATCCACAGGCAATAGCTGTGGACGCACTGGTAACTCCTTGGGTGTACCAGTCAGTGTATGTGTTTCCTCCTCTGCCGCTCATACCAAAGGTATTGAAGATCATACGGCAAAGAAGAGTAAGAACAATACTAGTGGTTCCGGATTGGCCGAGAAGGACTTGGTATCCGGAACTTCAAGAGATGCTCACGGACGAACCGTGGCCTCTACCTCTGAGAAGGGACCTGCTACAGCAGGGTCCCTGTCTTTTTCAAGACTTACCGCGGCTGCGTTTGACGGCATGGCGGTTGAACGCCAGATCCTAAAAGGGAAAGGCATTCCAGAAGAAGTCATTCCTACCTTGATTAAGGCACGGAAGGAAGTCACCGTGAAACATTATCACCGCATTTGGCGAAAATATGTAGCGTGGTGCGAGGATCGGAGGGTTCCGACGGAGGAATTCCAACTGGGTCGTTTCCTACATTTCCTGCAATCAGGATTATCTATGGGTCTCAAATTGGGATCCATTAAGGTTCAAATTTCGGCCCTGTCAATATTCTTCCAAAAAGAATTGGCCTCTGTCCCTGAGGTCCAGACTTTTGTCAAGGGAGTACTGCATATACAGCCTCCTGTGGTGCCTCCGGTGGCACCGTGGGATCTAAATGTAGTTTTAGATTTCCTCAAATCCCATTGGTTTGAACCATTGAAAAAGGTGGATTTGAAATATCTCACATTGAAAGTGACTATGTTACTAGCCCTGGCCTCTGCCAGGAGAGTATCTGAATTGGCGGCTTTATCTTATAAAAGTCCTTATCTAATCTTCCATTCGGATAGGGCAGAACTGCGGACTCGTCCGCATTTTCTCCCTAAAGTGGTATCAGCATTTCATCTGAACCAACCTATTGTGGTGCCTGCGGCCACTAGCGACTTGGAGGACTCCAAGTTGTTGGACGTTGTCAGAGCCTTAAAAATATACATTGCAAGGACGGCTGGAGTCAGAAAATCTGACTCGCTGTTTATATTGTATGCACCCAACAAGTTGGGCGCACCTGCTTCTAAGCAGTCGATTGCTCGTTGGATTTGTAACACAATTCAACTTGCACATTCTGTGGCAGGCCTGCCACAGCCTAAAACTGTAAAAGCCCACTCCACAAGGAAGGTGGGCTCATCTTGGGCGGCTGCCCGAGGGGTCTCGGCATTACAACTCTGCCGAGCAGCTACGTGGTCGGGGGAGAACACGTTTGTAAAATTTTACAAATTTGATACCCTGGCAAAGGAGGACCTGGAGTTCTCTCATTCGGTGCTGCAGAGTCATCCGCACTCTCCCGCCCGTTTGGGAGCTTTGGTATAATCCCCATGGTCCTTTCAGGAACCCCAGCATCCACTTAGGACGATAGAGAAAATAAGAATTTACTTACCGATAATTCTATTTCTCGGAGTCCGTAGTGGATGCTGGGCGCCCATCCCAAGTGCGGATTATCTGCAATACTTGTACATAGTTATTGTTAACTAATTCGGGTTATTGTTAAGGAGCCATCTTTAAGAGGCCCTTTCTGTTGTCATACTGTTAACTGGGTTTAGATCACAAGTTGTACGGTGTGATTGGTGTGGCTGGTATGAGTCTTACCCGGGATTCAAAATGCCTCCCTTATTGTGTATGCTCGTCCGGGCACAGTACCTAACTGGAGTCTGGAGGAGGGTCATAGGGGGAGGAGCCAGTGCACACCACCTGACCTAGTAAAGCTTTACTTTTTTGTGCCCTGTCTCCTGCGGAGCCGCTATTCCCCATGGTCCTTTCAGGAACCCCAGCATCCACTACGGACTCCGAGAAATAGAATTATCGGTAAGTAAATTCTTATTTTTCCTGCTGTCTTGTTTAATCTCAATATGGGAAAAGATGCAAGAGCGGATAAAACAAGATACAAAGCTGCCGCCCCCCCCCCACCACACTTCAACCTGACATTTATACATATCACTGTAAATTAATTCTACATCCTTTTTGCTAGTATTAATCATTCTTTTTGCTTAAACTAGTACATGAGCTGACTCATGTTTTTAAACATGCTATTATACACAGAGCAACTGACATTTGTCATATGATGCACATACATTGAAATATCACCTGTTTTTAACATCTAATTAAGCCTATGTTTCTCTAACGTCCTAAGTGGATGCTGGGGACTCCGTAAGGACCATGGGGAATAGCGGCTCCGCAGGAGACTGGGCACATCTAAAGAAAGCTTTAGGACTATCTGGTGTGCACTGGCTCCTCCCCCTATGACCCTCCTCCAAGCCTCAGTTAGATCTCTGTGCCCGAACGAGAAGGGTGCACACTAGGGGCTCTCCTGAGCTTCTTAGTGAAAGTTTTAGTTTAGGTTTTTTATTTTCAGTGAGACCTGCTGGCAACAGGCTCACTGCATCGAGGGACTAAGGGGAGAAGAAGCGAACTCACCTGCGTGCAGAGTGGATTGGGCTTCTTAGGCTACTGGACATTAGCTCCAGAGGGACGATCACAGGCCCAGCTTGGATGGGTCCCAGAGCCGCGCCGCCGGCCCCCTTACAGAGCCAGAAGGCAGAAGAGGTCCGGAAAATCGGCGGCAGAAGACGTCCTGTCTTCAACAAGGTAGCGCACAGCACTGCAGCTGTGCGCCATTGCTCTCAGCACACTTCACACTTCGGTCACTGAGGGTGCAGGGCGCTGGGGGGGGGGCGCCCTGAGACGCAATAAAAACACCTTGGATGGCAAAAAATGCATCACATATAGCTCCTGGGCTATATGGATGCATTTAACCCCTGCCAAAATACATAGAAAAACGGGTGATAGGCTCCGCCCCCTTATCGGCGGCCTTATCTCCTCAGCACACTGGCGCCATTTTCCCTCACAGCTCCGTTGGAGGGAAGCTCCCTGGCTCTCCCCTGCAGTCACTACACTACAGAAAGGGTTAAAACAGAGAGGGGGGCACTAATTAGGCGCAGTATTAACTATACAGCAGCTATAAGGGGAAAAACACTTATATAAGGTTATCCCTGTATATATATATATATATATAGCGCTCTGGTGTGTGCTGGCAAACTCTCCCTCTGTCTCCCCAAAGGGCTAGTGGGGTCCTGTCCTCTATCAGAGCATTCCCTGTGTGTGTGCTGTATGTCGGTACTTTTGTGTCGACATGTATGAGGAGAAAAATGATGTGGAGACGTAGCAGATTGCCTGTAATAGTGATGTCACCCCCTAGGGGGTCGACACCTGAGTGGATGAACTGTTGGAAGGAATTACGTGACAGTGTCAGCTCTGTATAAAAGACAGTGGTTGACATGAGACAGCCGGCTACTCAGCTTGTGCCTGTCCAGACGTCTCATAGGCCGTCAGGGGCTCTAAAGCGCCCGTTACCTCAGATGGCAGATATAGACGCCGACACGGATACTGACTCCAGTGTCGACGGTGAAGAGACGAATGTGACTTCCAGTAGGGCCACACGTTACATGATTGAGGCAATGAAAAATGTTTTACACATTTCTGATAATACGAGTACCACCAAAAAAGGGGTATTATGTTCGGTGAGGAAAAACTACCTGTAGTTTTCCTGAATCTGAGAAATTAAATGAGGTGTGTGATGATGCGTGGGTTTCCCCCGATAACAACTGATAATTTCTAAAATGTTATTGGCATTATATCCTTTCCCGCCAGAGGTTAGGGTGCGTTGGGAAACACCCCCTAGGGTGGATAAAGCGCTCACACGCTTGTAAGGGCTCTACCTTCGCCTGAGATGGCCGCCCTTAAGGATCCTGCTGATAGAAAGCAGGAGGGTATCCTAAAAGGTATTTACACACATACTGGTGTTATACTGCGACCAGCAATCGCCTCAGCCTGGATGTGCAGTGCTGGGTTGGTGTGGTCGGATTCCCTGACTGAAAATATTGATACCCTAGATAGGGACAGTATATTTTTGCCTATAGAGCATTTAAAAGATGCATTTCTATATATGCGTGATGCACAGCGGAAAATTTGCCGACTGGCATCAAGTCTAAGCGCGTTGTCCATTTCTACCAGTAGAGGGTTATGGACACGTCAGTGGTCAGGTGATGCGTATTCCAAACGGCATTTGGAAGTATTGCTTTATTAAGGGGAGGAGTTATTTGGGGTCGGTCTTTCAGACCTGGTGGCCACGGCAACAGCTGGGAATTCCACGTTTGTACCCCAGGTCGCCTCTCAACATGAGAAGACGCCGTATTATCAGGCGCAGTCTTTTCGTGGACAAGGTTCCTCATTTCTGCCCCGTGACAGAGGGAGAGGAAAAAGGCTGCAGAAATCAGCCAGTTCCCAGGAACAGAAACCCTCTCCCGCCTCTGCCAAGCCCTCAGTATACGCTGGGGCTTTACAAGCAGAATCAGGCACGGTGGGGGGCCCGTCTCAATGAATTTCAGCGCGCAGTGGGCTCACTCGCAAGTAGACCCCTGGATCCTTCAGGTGATATCTCAGGGGTACAAATTAGAATTCGAGACGTCTCCCCCTCGCCGTTTCCTAAAGTCGGCTTTACCGATGTCTCCTTCTGACAGGGAGACAGTTTTGGAAGCCATTCACAAGCTGTATTCCCAGCAGGTGATAATCAAGATACCCCTCCTGCAACAGGGAACGGGGTATTATTCCACACTGTTGTGGTACCGAAGCCGGACGGCTCGGTGAGACCGATTCTAAATCTAAAATCTTTGAACACTTACATACAGAGGTTCAAATTCAAGATTGAGTCACTCAGAGCAGTGATTGCGAACCTGGAAGAAGGGGACTACATGATGTCTCGGGACATCAAGGATGCTTACCTTCATGTCAAAATTTACCCTTCTCACCAAGGGTACCTCAGGTTTATGGTACAGAACTGTCACTATCAGTTCAGACGCTGCCGTATGGATGGTCCACGGCACCCCGGGTCTTTACCAAGGTAATGGCCGAAATGATATTCCTTCGAAGGAAGTGAATTTTAGTTATCCCTTACTTGGACAATTCCCTGATAAGGGTAAGATCCAGGGAACAGTTGGAGGTCGGTGTAGCACTATCTCAGGTAGTGTTGCGGCAGCACGATTGGATTCTCAATATTCCAAAATCGCACCTGGTTCCGACGACGTGTCTTCTGTTCCTAGGGATGATCCTGGACACAGTCCAGAAAAAGGTGTTTCTCCCGGAGGAGAAAGCCAGGGAGTTATCCGAGCTAGTCAGGAACCTCCTAAAACCGAGCCAAGTCTCAGTGCATCAATGCACAAGGGTTCTGGGTAAAATGGTGGCTTCCTACGAAGCAATCCCATTCGACAGATTCCACGCACCAGTGGGACCTGCTGGACAAATGGTCCGGGTCGCATCTTCAGATGCATCAGCGGATAATCCTGTCACCAAGGACAAGGGTGTCCCTCCTGTGGTGGTTGCAGAGTGCTCATCTTCTAGAGGGCCGCAGATTAGGCATTCAGGACTGGGTCCTGGTGACCACGGATGCCAGCCTGCGAGGCTGGGGAGCAGTCACACAGGGAAGGAATATCCAGGGCTTATGGTCAAGCCTGGAGACATCACTTCACATAAATATCCTGAAGCTAAGGGACATTTACAATGCTCTAAGCTTAGCAAGACCTCTGCTTCAAGGTCAGCCGGTGTTGATCCAGTCGGACAACATCACGGCAGTCACCCACGTAAACAGACAGGGTGGCACAAGAAGCAGGAGGGCAATGGCAGAAGCTGCAAGGATTCTTCGCTGGGCGGAAAATCATGTGATAGCACTGTCAGCAGTGTTCATTCCGGGAGTGGACAACTGGGAAGCAGACTTCCTCAGCACGACCTCCACCCGGGAGAGTGGGGACTTCACCCAGAAGTCTTCCACATGATTAAAAACTCGACCGGTATTGCGCCAGGTCCAGGGACCCTCAGGCAATAAGCTGTAGACGCTCTGGTAACACCGTGGGTGTACCAGTCAGGGTATGTGTTCCCTACTCTGCCTCTCATACCCAAGGTACTGAGATTGATAAGATGGAGAGGAGTAAGCTCTATATTCGTGGTTCCGGATTGGCCAAGAAGAACTTGGTAACCGGAACTTCAAGAGATGCTCACGGAAGATCCGTGGCCTCTACCTCTAAGAAGGGACCTGCTCCAGCAAGGACCCTGTCTGTTCCAAGACTTACCGCGGCTGCGTTTGACGGCATGGCGGTTGAACGCCGGATCCTGAAGGAAAAAAGGCATTCCGGATGAAGTCATCCCTATCCTGATCAAAGCCAGGAAGGATGTAACCGCAAAAACATTATCACCGCAATTGGCGAAAATATGTTGCGTGGTGCGAGGCCAGTAAGGCCCGACGGAGGAAATTCAACTGGGTCGATTCCTACATTTCCTGCAAACAGGAGTGTCTATGGGCCTGAAATTGGGGTCCATTAAGGTTCAAATTTCGGCCCTGTCAATTTTCTTCCAAAAAAGAACTAGCTTCAGTCCCTGAAGTTCAGACGTTTGTAAAAGGGGTACTGCATATACAGCCTCCTTTTGTGCCTCCAGTGGCACTTTGGGATCTCAATGTAGTTTTGGGTTCCAAAAGTCACATTGGTTTGAACCACTTAAATCTGTGGAGTTAAAATATCTCACATGAAAAGTGGTCATGCTGTTGGCCCTGGCCTGGGCCAGGCACGTGTCAGAATTGGCGGCTTTATCCTGAAAAAGCCCTTATCTGATTTTCCATTCGGACAGGGCGGAATTGAGGACTCGTCCTCAGTTTCTCCCCAAGGTGGTTTCAGCGTTTCACTTGAACCAACCTATTGGTGGTGCCTGCGGCTACTAGGGACTTGGAGGCCTCCAAGTTGCTAGACGTTGTCAGTGCCCTGAAAATATATGTTTCCAGGACGGCTGGAGTCAGGAAATCTGACTCGCTGTTTATCCTGTATGCACCCAACAAGCTGGGTGCTCCTGCTTTTAAGCAGACTATTGCTCGTTGGATTTGTAGTACAATTCAGCTTGCACATTCTGTGGCAGGCCTGCCACAGCCAAAAATCTGTAAATGCCCACTCCACAAGGAAGGTGGGCTCATCTTGGGCGGCTGCCCGAGGGGTCTCGGCTTTACAACTTTGCCGAGCAGCTACTTGGTCAGGAGCAAATACGTTTGTAAAATTCTACAAAATTGATATCCTGGCTGAGGAGGACCTGGAGTTCTCTCATTTGGTGCTGCAGAGTCATCCGCACTCCCGCCCGTTTGGGAGCTTTGGTATAATCCCCATGGTCCTTACGGAGTCCCCAGCATCCACTTAGGACGTTAGAGAAAATAAGAATTTACTTACCGATAATTCTATTTCTCATAGTCCGTAGTGGATGCTGGGCGCCCATCCCAAGTGCGGATTGTCTGCAATACTTGTACATAGTTATTGTTACAAAAATCGGGTTATTATTGTTGTGAGCCATCTTTCAGAGGCTCCTCTGTTATCATGCTGTTAACTGGGTTCAGATCACAGGTTATACGGTGTGATTGGTGTGGCTGGTATGAGTCTTACCCGGGATTCAAAATCCTTCCTTATTGTGTACGCTCGTCCGGGCACAGTATCCTAACTGAGGCTTGGAGGAGGGTCATAGGGGGAGGAGCCAGTGCACACCAGATAGTCCTAAAGCTTTCTTTAGATGTGCCCAGTCTCCTGCGGAGCCGCTATTCCCCATGGTCCTTACGGAGTCCCCAGCATCCACTACGGACTATGAGAAATAGAATTATCGGTAAGTAAATTCTTATTTTTTACCTTGTTTCTATGGTTGTATTTATTAGTATTGTATGCGTGTGTACTATGGGGGTTATTCAGTATGGATTGCAGATTCTGCTAAACAGCAGAATCTGCAATCCTTTCTTGTGCATGCTGGGGGCCGCCCATTGCAGGGCAAGGACGCTCAGCATGTAGAATGACCTGCCCAGCGGACGCGACCACAATTTAATCTTGGTTGCAGCAACCACGGAAGCCCCCCCTGCAGCCGTAGCTAGGAGGGCTGAGCCCCCCCCCCCCCTTTTTTCTCTCTCCATACATCGGCGCTGCTACCCAGAAAACGCTGCGGGCAACACCCCCCCCCCCCCCCCCCATATTCCCTACAACACTCTGTCACCGCTCCCCCCCCCCCTTCCCGCAAACACCTCTGCCTGTCAATCAGGCAGAGGCGTTACCACGCATTCGCCAGCTGTGCAGGATGGTACCTCCGCCAGCGGGGCAATTGCGGTGATGAAGCCTGTATAACCCTCTATGTATACTAATGTACTGCGAGTAAAGATGATCATTAATTTACCTGTATGGGAATTAATTACTAAACATGTTTTAGTTGTTGCCTCATGGGAAAAATGTGTACACAATTGTAGAGAACTGTTTTCACAGTGCTTCATAGTTTTACTCCCTTTTACTTTGACATGTTATGAAGAATAAAAATTGATTTTTTTGTAAAATAATTTGAAAAAATGTGATCCAATTTTTTTATTTTTGCCAATTCATATTCATAAAACACCTCTATCAAACCATCAACCTCTGTATAACATACTTGTCTGTTTTGTGTAAATCATTGGGGGAAGGGGGGGCAGGGGTGCTTGGATATTGTCTAGGTACCTTGTGTAATCTATTGTTGGATAATAAACAACTGCTGTGAAAGAAATTAGTTGTAATCTTCCAAGAAGACAATGTAAAAATCAGAGATGGGCCTTTGCCTACACTCCGGCAGATGTGTGTCGTCATTTTGGAGCGGCTGCTCTGTTCACCTTCTCCAACCAGTGCCATGCTGCAGGATAATAAGCTAATCACACATTCATGGGTAAGATAAGTATAAACATGTGCTCCGAGGTAGTTCATTGATTACGTGCACCATCTGCTCTGTCTGTGGGGCGTCCAGAGGTTTCTATTCATTATGCCAAGAAGCTCGTCTAAGGACTGATGAAGATGTCAGTCCCACCCCTTTTCCTACAATTAATCGGTTACCAAAATTAGGAGGTTAGGACTATTTTTATTCCCTTCCTGATGCTGACTGGGTTAAATCAGTCGCTGCCTAGGTTAGTCTGTAAACACACTAAAGGGATTCACACAAAGCAATTTTCATAATCTGTAAGTCCAATTTATTAAAAACCTATTACCTCTGTCTTTTCCCTCTCGTGCTGAAATCCTTGGCTGTTCTCATTAATTATATTGTTTGTAGAAAGGCAAAAAAAAAAATAACTTACCATAGTGAGGTTTCGTGAATGGCAAACCCCATTTCTTGAGCTTAGATCGATTCCTTGTTGGCATGTGTTTGCAATAGCGCTGGCAGCCAGCCCCACGATGGTGGCAGCATGCCATGCATTTCACACGGAGTTTTAATCTTTTAATAAAAATATAAAGAGCATGACTAAATACTAATTTGCCTCCCTGCTGGCTTGCAAGTCGTCTACCACTTTGATTTAGTTAGCTCAGTGGAGTAGCTTTATCCAAACGCAGACGCACTCGCTCTCAGCTGTGAGGCTCTGTGCGAAATGTACAGTAAAATACATTTCATTTATAGCACAAAATAGGGGGCAACTTAAAATGTCACCATTTAGCTTGTACTGCGTGTTTTACAGAACGCAAGCCAGAGTCCACAAAGCACTCAGAGAAGCGTCAGGCATACACTGTGTTATTGCCTGCAGAATAGCCATTAATGGACCCTAAAAGCGTGTATTTTTAAACCCAGTATATTCAATAAAGTATTATTTCTACTTAAGATTATTTTTTAGCGCTATATCAATTTGAAAAGTAAAGATGTGTTGATGTTAGTTTGATTGTTCCTTTATGTTTTCCAAATCTGTTATCGAATGCAGTTAAGGGGGTAATTATTCTGAGTATGCCAAGTGCCATGCACAGTGCTGTAGTGAACCCAAATAAAGATAGACCATTCCTTTTATTACCAATTTTTGTCTATCTGTACAAATATGACTGAAGTGTCTTTGAATAACCCAGTGGGAGGTATAATCCTATCTTCTTTTATATACACCTAACTTGTAGTTGAATAAATACTAGATAGCTGTACATATGTAAATGTGGTCTACAGCATAAAGTATATATTATACCTACATAGCTAAGAAATACAAATGTGTACATGTGTAAATAAAATATCTTGGTTCAGCCAAAGACATACACTTGGGGTCAATTCATTTAGGTGAGAACAGTACGAAGTGCCATTGTAACAGCGTGGAAACGTTGGCAGTGGCACTTCATCTCACCCCGGACTCGTAGATGTGTGTAAGCAGCCCTGTGGGGCTACCATAAGTGCCACGTATGTGCACACTTGCTCAAGGTAATATCTGTCTCACCCCTATGAAATAGACCCTTTTGAGCATTAATTGCGCTGCTAAATTGTGCCCTACCGGTGTGCATATTAAAATACGTGATTTAGGGGCTGTAACGTAAGCGCGGCTTATGTGATCATTACATCCTGGGCTTCGCCCCTTAGACATCATTCCCATTTGCAGTACTTGATGTAAGGTGCATCTTTGCGCATTGACATGAATTTAGATTTACATAGCTGCATATACAGGGTTGGGTATGTTAATTTTAAGCGTATTTGGATTTTATTTGCCTATTATTATTATTATTATTATCTCTTATTTATAGTGTGCCACTAGGTTTCCATACAAAGAGGATTGGACGGACAAGTTGTAATAGTACAAACAATTTCACAACGGAATAAATATAGCATTACAATGTTAAATTACGTAATTAAAAAATTTATAATTACAATGTTCAGTTACGTAATTAATATATAATTACAATGTTCAATGCAATTTTTTAGAGAAGACAATGGGGGGAGAGGGCATTGGGGGTTATTCAGGTTTGTTAGCAACCAAAAAAGCAAGCAACTTGGCAAAACTATGTGCACTGCAGGTGGGGCAGATATAACATGTGCAGAGAGAGTTAGATTTGGATGGGTTATATTGTTTCTGTGCAGGGTAAATACCGTCTGCTTAATTCTTACACTGCTGTTTAGATTTCTCTAACGTCCTAGTGGATGCTGGGGACTCCGTCAGGACCATGGGGAATAGCGGGCTCCGCAGGAGACAGGGCACATCTAAAAAAGCTTTTAGGTCACATGGTGCGTACTGGCTCCTCCCCCTATGACCCTCCTCCAAGCCTCAGTTAGGTTTTTGTGCCCGTCCGAGAGGGTGCAATCTAGGTGGCTCTCTTAAAGAGCTAGTTAGAAAAGTTTTTTTTTAGGTTTCTAATCAGTGTCTCCTGCTGGCGACAGGAGCACTGCAACGAGGGACTTAGGGGAGAGACTTGCAACTCACCTGCCTGCAGGAGGATTGAAGTCTTAGGCTACTGGACACTGAGCTCCAGAGGGAGTCGGAACACAGGTCAGCCTGGGGTTCGTCCCGGAGCCGCGCCGCCGATCCCCCTTACAGACGCTGAAGAACGGCAGAACGGAGGTCCGGAAACAGGCGGCAGAAGACTTCAGTCTTCATAGAGGTAGCGCACAGCACTGCAGCTGTGCGCCATTGTTGCTACACGGCTCACGGATCTCGGTCACGGAGGGTGCAGGGCGCTGCTGGGGGCGCCCTGGGCAGCAATATAGAGTACCTTAGAGGCAAATAAATACATCACATATAGCCATTAAGGCTATATGTATGTATTTAACCCAGGCCAGTTTATTAGAAAAACCGGGAGAAAAGCCCGCCGGAAAAGGGGCGGAGCTTATTCTCCTCAGCACTCGGCGCCATTTTCCTGCACGGCTCCGCTGGTGAGGAAGGCTCCCACGACTCTCCCCTGCACTGCACTACAGAAACAGGGTAACAAAGAGAGGGGGGGCATAAATTGGCGATATAAATATATATTGAGAGCGCATATATAAAAACAACACCTTCTAGGGTTGTTATATACTGTATAGCGCTTTTGGTGTGTGCTGGCAAACTCTCCCTCTGTCTCCCCAAAGGGCTAGGAGGGTCCTGTCTTCAATAGAGCATTCACTGTGTGGCTGCTGTGTGTGTCGGTACGTGTGTGTCGACATGTATGAGGACGAAGTTGGTGTGGAGGCAGAGCAATTGCCGATGATGGTAATGTCACCCCCTAGGGAGTCGACACCGGAATGGATGGCTTTGGTTATGGAATTACGTGATAATGTCAGCACATTACAAAAGTCAGTTGACGAAATGAGACGCCCGGCAAACCAGTTAGTACCGGTTCAGGCATCTCAGACACCGTCAGGGGCTGTAAAACGTCCCTTACCTCAGTCAGTCGACACGGGTACCGACACAGATGAATCTAGTGTCGACGGTGAGGAAGTAAACGTATTTTCCAATAGGGCCACACGTTATATGATCACGGCAATGAAGGAGGCTTTGCAGCTCTCTGATACTACTGGTACCTCAAAAAGGGGTATTATGTGGGGGGTGAAAAAACTACCTGTATTTTTCCCAGAATCAGAGGAATTGAATGATGTGTGTGATGAAGCGTGGGTTACCCCCGATAGAAAAATGCTAATTTCAAAGAAGTTGTTGGCATTATACCCTTTCCCACCAGAGGTTAGGGCGCGCTGGGAATCACCCCCTAAGGTGGATAAGGCGCTCACACGTTTATCAAAGCAAGTGGCGTTGCCGTCTCCTGATACGGCCGCCCTCAAGGATCCAGCAGATAGGAGGCTGGAAACTACACTGAAGAGTATATACACACATACGGGTGTTATACTGCGACCGGCAATAGCCTCAGCCTGGATGTGCAGTGCTGGGGTAGTGTGGTTGGATTCTCTGACTGAAAATATTGAGACCCTGGATAGGGACAGTATTTTATTGACTCTAGAGCAATTAAAGGATGCTTTTCTTTATATGCGAGATGCTCAGAGGGATGTTTGTACTCTAGCATCAAGAGTAAGCGCGATGTCCATATCTGCTAGAAGAAGTTTATGGACGCGACAGTGGTCAGGTGATGCGGATTCCAAGAGGCATATGGAAGTATTGCCATATAAAGGAGAGGAATTGTTTGGGGTCGGTCTTTCGGACCTGGTGACCACGGCAACTGCCGGCAAATCCACCTTTTTACCTCAGACCCCTTCACAACAGAAAAAGACACCGTCTTTTCAGCCGCAGTCCTTTCGCTCCTATAAAAAGCGACCAAAAGGACAGTCTTATCTGCCGAGAGGCAGAGGAAAGGGTAAGAAAGGGCAGCACGCAGCCCCTGCCCAGGAACAGAAGCCCGCCCCGGCTTCTACAAAGCCATCAGCATGACGCTGGGGCTTTACAAGCGGACCCAGGAACGGTGGGGGGTCGACTCAAGATTTTCAGCAATCAATGGGCTCACTCACAAGTGGACCCGTGGGTCCTGCAGATAATATCTCAGGGTTACATGCTGGAGTTCGAAAGGTTTCCCCCTCGCCGGTTCCTAAAGTCTGCTTTACCAACGTCTCCCTCAGAAAGGACGTCGGTTTTGGAAGCCATTCACAAGCTGTATTCTCAGCAGGTGATAGTCAAGGTACCCCTCCTACAACAGGGAAAGGGGTATTATTCCACACTATTTGTGGTACCGAAGCCGGACGGTTCGGTAAGACCTATTCTAAATCTGAAATCCTTGAACCTGTACATACAGAAATTCAAGTTCAAAATGGAGTCACTCAGAGCAGTGATAGCGAATCTGGAAGACGGGGACTTCATGGTGTCCCTGGACATAAAGGATGCATATCTGCATGTCCCAATTTACCCCTCACACCAAGGGTATCTCAGGTTCGTGATACAAGACTGTCATTATCCGTTTCAAACGATGCCGTTTGGTTTGTCTACGGCCCCTCGGGTCTTTACCAAGGTAATGACCGAAATGATGGTTCTTCTACGAAGAAAAGGCGTATTAATTATCCCTTACTTGGACGATCTCCTGATAAGGGCAAAGTCCAGAGAACAGCTGGAAGTCGGTGTAGCACTAACCCAGGTAGTGCTCCAGCAACACGGGTGGATTCTGAATCTTCCAAAATCTCAATTGACCCCGACAACTCGTCTGCTGTTCCTGGGAATGATTCTGGACACGGTTCAGAAAAAGGTGTTTCTCCCGGAGGAAAAAGCAAGGGAGTTATCCGAACTTGTCAGGAACCTCCTAAAACCAGGAACGGTGTCAGTACATCAATGCACAAGAGTCCTGGGAAAGATGGTGGCTTCGTACGAAGCGATTCCATTCGGCAGATTCCATGCACGGACATTTCAGTGGGATCTGCTGGACAAATGGTCCGGATCGCATCTACACATGCATCAGCGGATAGCACTGTCACCAAGAACAAGGTTGTCTCTCCTGTGGTGGCTGCAGACTGCCCATCTGTTAGTGGGCCGCAGATTCGGCATACAGGACTGGGTCCTGGTGACTACGGATGCCAGCCTACGAGGTTGGGGAGCAGTCACAAAGGGAAGAAACTTCCAGGGCGTGTGGTCAAGCCTGGAGACGTCTCTTCACATAAATATACTGGAGCTAAGAGCGATCTACAATGCTCTAAGTCTGGCAAAACCGCTGCTTCAGGGTCAGCCGGTGTTGATCCAGTCCGACAACATCACGGCAGTCGCCCACGTAAACCGACAAGGCGGCACGAGAAGCAGGAGTGCAATGGCAGAAGCGACAAGGATTCTGCGCTGGGCGGAGAATCATGTCATAGCACTGTCAGCAGTGTTCATCCCGGGAGTGGACAACTGGGAAGCAGATTTCCTCAGCAGACACGACCTTCACCCGGGAGAGTGGGGACTTCATCCAGAAGTTTTCCACATGATTGTGAACCGTTGGGAAAAACCAAAGGTAGACATGATGGCGTCTCGCCTCAACAAAAAATTGGACAGGTATTGCGCCAGGTCAAGAGACCCTCAGGCAATAGCTGTGGACGCTCTGGTAACACCGTGGGTGTACCAATCAGTGTATGTGTTCCCTCCTCTGCCTCTCATACCAAAGGTGCTGAGAATTATACGGAAAAGAGGAGTAAGAACGATACTGGTGGCTCCGGACTGGCCAAGGAGAACTTGGTATCCGGAACTTCAAGAGATGCTCACGGAGGATCCGTGGCCTCTACCTCTGAGAAGGGATCTGCTTCAGCAGGGACCTTGTATGTTCCAAGACTTACCGCGTCTGCGTTTGACGGCATGGCGGTTGAACGCCGGATTCTAAAAGAAAAGGGCATTCCAGAGGAAGTTATTCCTACCTTGATTAAGGCTAGGAAGGAAGTGACTGTACAACATTATCACCGCATTTGGCGAAAATATGTTGCGTGGTGTGAGGCCAAGAAGGCTCCAACGGAAGAATTTCAATTGGGTCGATTCTTACATTTCCTGCAAGCAGGATTGTCTATGGGCCTAAAATTGGGGTCTATTAAAGTTCAAATTTCGGCCTTATCAATTTTCTTCCAGAAGGAATTGGCGTCAGTGCCTGAAGTACAAACTTTTGTCAAAGGTGTACTACATATACAACCCCCAATAGTGCCTCCAGTGGCACCGTGGGATTTGAACGTGGTTCTAAATTTTCTCAAATCTCATTGGTTTGAGCCGTTAAAATCGGTAGAATTAAAATACCTTACATGGAAGGTAACCATGCTGTTGGCCCTGGCTTCTGCCAGGAGAGTTTCAGAGTTGGCAGCTTTGTCATACAAGAGCCCATATCTGATATTCCATTCGGACAGGGCAGAATTGAGGACGCGTCCTCAATTTCTCCCTAAGGTGGTTTCGGCATTTCACTTAAACCAGCCTATTGTGGTGCCTGCGGCTACTAGCGACTTGGAGGACTCCAAGTTACTGGACGTTGTCAGAGCATTAAAAATATATATTTCAAGGACAGCTGGAGTCAGAAAAACTGACTCGTTGTTTACATTGTATGCACCCAACAAGATGGGTGCTCCTGCGTCTAAACAGACGATTGCACGTTGGATCTGTAGCACAATCCAACTTGCACATTCTGTGGCAGGCGTGCCACAGCCTAAATCTGTAAAGGCCCACTCCACAAGGAAGGTGGGCTCATCTTGGGCGGCTGCCCGAGGAGTCTCGGCATTACAACTTTGCCGAGCAGCTACGTGGTCAGGGGAGAACACGTTTGTAAAATTTTACAAATTTGATACTCTGGCTACAGAGGACCTGGAGTTTTCTCATTCGGTGCTGCAGAGTCATCCGCACTCTCCCGCCCGTTTGGGAGCTTTGGTATAATCCCCATGGTCCTGACGGAGTCCCCAGCATCCACTAGGACGTTAGAGAAAATAAGAATTTACTTACCGATAATTCTATTTCTCATAGTCCGTAGTGGATGCTGGGCGCCCATCCCAAGTGCGGATTGTCTGCAATACTTGTACATAGTTATTGTTACAAAAATCGGGTTATTATTGTTGTGAGCCATCTTTTTAGAGGCTACTTCGTTTTGTTATCATACTGTTAACTGGATTCAGATCACAAGTTGTATGGTGTGATTGGTGTGGCTGGTATGAGTCTTACCCGGGATTCAAGATCCTTCCTTATTGTGTACGCTCGTCCGGGCACAGTACCTAACTGAGGCTTGGAGGAGGGTCATAGGGGGAGGAGCCAGTACGCACCATGTGACCTAAAAGCTTTTTTAGATGTGCCCTGTCTCCTGCGGAGCCCGCTATTCCCCATGGTCCTGACGGAGTCCCCAGCATCCACTACGGACTATGAGAAATAGAATTATCGGTAAGTAAATTCTTATTTTTAGTTTGAACACACCCCACCCAAATCGAACTCTCTCTGCACATCTGCCCCACCTTCAGTGCAGCATGGTTTTGCCCAGTTTCTTGCTTTTTTGGTTTGCTAATAAACCTATATAAGGCCCATCCCTCAAAAGAGCTTGCAGTCTAATATTCTACACCTGTTCCTTAGGCCAGATTTACGCTGCTTTAGCTAGCATTTTCTAATGCCTGTGATACTGTAGTATGCAAATGGGGATGGAACCTATGGCTTCCAATAAGTACATTCTACCAAGACAAGCTTCTTCATTGCACATTGATGCCTTTTTTGTGCTTACCCACTAGCATTAAGAAAATGTCAGTGATAAAGTAATTGTGTTTGACATGTAGTAAGTATAAAGGCTTACACTTGCAGGTGGTGGGGGAGAGGGATGAAAGCCAGAGCCTCCATTAACCCCTTTGTGTTCAGTGCAGCTGAATGTGGGCGAACGATTAGGGACTGAGTATTGGAATGATTAGGTTATATCTCCATATCTGCTGGCCTGTGCTTATAGGAGTTATGCTGGAAGAGCTATGCACCTTTATGCTAGTGGGTGGTACTTGGTGTTGCAGTACAGTAAGTGCATGTTTTCAACCTCTTGAATAGTGTTGGATGCAGCGGTTATTGATCCCAAAGGTGTTGTCTTGCAATGCACAAGGTTTCTGTTTACCTGCCTGCATGAGAATGGACAATGCATCAAAACACCTAGGGGTATATTTACTAAAGTGCTGGTTTACAGAATTGGAGATTGTTTTTTAAAGCAACCAATCAGATTATAGCTATTATCTTCCTTAAGGTAAATGATAAGTAGAGTCTGCTTAGTTGCTAATGGTAACATATCCACTTCTGTAAACCCACACTTTAGTAAATATTCCCCCTACTGTCATCTCTGTGCAGTGTTTAGATCCTAGGGACATATTCAGTTATCAGTGACGAGCAAATAACATTGCACATTTTACTATGCAGTTGCGATGTACCGCCATTACACTGTTCAAATGGCACATTACAAACCAATGCATTGACCCCAAGTGCACGCCACAAGAAGACAATGCCATTAAACCTGTTCTCTAATGTAACCGCATCAGTCACATAACAGGAACTAACATTTATAAAAAGACCATGCTCCAGTGTATATGTCTCTTTCGGCCCCGTCTCGATCCCCTGGCCAATGGACCTGGCGTCTTAATGAATCCCTTTTACATGATAAATACTGTAGTGGTGAATTAGAAAAGTTGATATTAAATGACTGGCATGCATCTGTTTAGAACAATTTCTTTGTTTTATTTATGACCCTTTTTTGTTGTTTGTTCTTTCTAATCTGCTATCACAGTTTGATATATGTAAAAGCAGGAGATGGCTCATTTGGTTAACAAACACTTTTGTCTTCAAACCGTTTCGGCTTATTTGGGTAAAAAGTGCCCTGGGAGTAAACAGGAGGTCATCACAGAGACTATTTAAATCAATAAAGTCCTATTGTTCCCAAAAACAAACTAGGGCTGATGGTAGACTGATAAAATACAGGTTCGGAGACGGTTTAATGGCTAAAGCTGCGTACACACTATATGATGTGTGTTCCAGCTGATGGTGTGACACAGTGTAATCCTATATCATGCCCGCCGTACACACTGCACTATCCGGCGTATGACGGCGCGATGTATCATCACAGCATTCATCTAACTGCATGCCGTCATTCATTACATCGTCCCATCCGATGTGCAGTACATCAGATACAAAGATGCGATGAATTACCAGTCTATGTTGGAATGATATATCGTACAGTATATTGTGTGCTCAGCTTAAGTTTGCTTTTGTCTATCTTTTAATAAATTCTATCCCAAACCCTAACTAACTATTCCTGTAATACAACCCCCTTCTTCCTAAATCGTGTTATTTTTCCCTTACAGGTAGTGATGGTTATCTGTAAGAATCTAAACCAATTACAGCCTGCTTCAAGGCTTGGGAGAGCATTATGTTGGTTGTCCATGTAAAACAACATATATATGGAATGTCACTTCCACTGTACAGTAATAACATTTTGATAATGTCTAGTAACTCATAAAAGCTTTGTCAGTGTATAAATTTAAATATAACTACCAATTGCAAATTCATTTAAATAGAAACACTTTTTAGCTGTGATTGGTATTTAGTTCTGATGTTCCTTACTTTAACATGTTACGATTTGCGGAAAGCATTTAAAGGATGTAGGTACCTTTCTGTAGTAAACATTTAGAAAAGCTGCCTGCCCACTCCCATAGCTGAATGCTGCTCCTATCCTCTGTGCTGCTGAGGTCCATGTTTTTATTATGTCCACACAGTGGAAGCCCGATTCACGAGTACATCACAAGCTGGCGCCTATATCCGCTACACCTCAGATATAATAATGGCTCTGCCCCCAGCTGATTACATTTTGACACGTTCCTTTTGCTGCTAGGTTGGACCTTGATTTGGCCTGATGACCAGAACTAGAGGCTGTACTGACTTATGGGTTGACTTGCAATCTACTTGCACATTAGGCCCTCCAGTATGCTAACCCAGTAGAAGTGCTGACAGAACAGTGCAGAGGAGGTGGTCTCAAGGGAGGGACCCCATAATTTGGATAAGGTGCACCCTCGGGGGTTTTGGTACCAATAGTTGTAGATTTATAAAATTACTTACTAAAGTAACTTTTTATAGAATCTTTAATGTAGCCGTGTCACCGATACAGCTAGTATTCAGCTTATCAATTTACCTAGCAAGTAGTGCCATCGCTGAGGCATGAGGCATCTGCTGGGAGCTTGTTCTGTATCTTACCATTTTATTAAATAATTGTAACTCTAATGATCCTGAGCTATTCCTTCAAATTAACGAACGCAAACACTGATTTTAAGCAAGCGTTTTGATAGCATTGCATGGCTTGGTGGTTGCGAAGGGGTTAAAATGAGTCAGTTATGCACTTAAGACCGTAGGGGCGCAAGATCAGGTTTGGTTCTTTGTTTTAAATGTTATTGAGCTTTTGAAATGTGGCAGCTTAACTGATATATCGCGCAGATGGCAATCCATTATTCCTTGCCTGTCTTCCTGCGACTTCATTCACGTGGAACCTCAGGAAAATACAAACTCTTTCTTTTGTGAGTGGCATTCCCAAAGGTACCAGGGAAAGATCATGTAGCTATGCTTATCTGAAAAGGGCTAGTCATGTAAGGAGGGGAAAAAGCCCCCAGGCTGCTGCTTTAAAAATGAGTTTGCTCCGATTACCATTGATGAAGAAATGCTTTTCCTCAATCTCCTGAAATGGATTATAGGGAAGCCCTACCAAAGCGTCCTGTACAGCAGGACTGAGTGCTTATTGTACAGCCTGTGCTCTGCTTGTTGTCCATGTCACTTCCAGCGCAATCTATGGGGTCTTCTAGTACGACTCTTAACATTTGTCTAATGAATATCATTTTTATTGTTTACATTTTCTTTTTGACGTAGGACAATGAGCCACGACAGAGGAGAGATCTGGTTAAAAAAAAGTTTGTGTGGTGCAAAATGCCTTTAATAGTAAGTGGTATATTTCATGATTATTAAAGTATACCAGTTGTGTGGGCTCCGCCAATACTCATGGGAATGTAGCATATCCGTTCACTATATAGTAGTGAGGCATGAAACATCATGGTTACGTGATAATTGCAGCCTCCAATTCACGTAGGTGATCGGCATATTTTAAGGGGCACTGTTGCTATCACTCATTGTTGGCATAAATAAAATAATTGTTCTGTCCAATACATATTTCGCTACCCAATTGAGCAAAGGGGAAAAGCATGTCGTAGGCACTTTACAGCTACATTGTGTGAGCGGTGAGGTAATCAACCAGCTCCATTTTTCCACAACACAGTGGTGAGGAAAGAATGACACATCTGAAATTTTCTGACCCGGAATCCCCTTTCGCTTTTAAAGCAAGCATTGATATCCCTAACTACAGTGCTCTGGGCTGCCAGCCAAGTCCTATTCAGCCCAGGCTCATATTTGTGAAATAATTTTTTTCACTTGTTGCTAAAAACGTAACTTAGCAAAGAAACCTTTATCACTGCTTGTTTGGATTGTTGTTTTTTTATCGTTTAACATTTAAAGTTACCATTTTAAATATAAATACGTAAACACAAAAAACTGTGGTTAGTTCTTCCTGACAGCGCAGTTTTTAGTCCGTATTACAATGTTATATTTTTAAAGAAAATTTAAATATCTGATCGTGAAGGGTCTAAATGCTGTTGTGTACTTTAATAAGCTATGGTTATAACGGACATTTAATAGTCTCCTGAAAGGTCTCCTGAGATCTGAAAGCCAAAGGGTCAGTTAACTATCAAAATTGTCCCTGATATTTAATAGGGTAGATTGTTTTCTTCAAAGCAGAAATGGTCCATCTGTCAACGCAAAGCTTTCTATAGGTTTTTTTTTTTTTTAGTTTAACTCCTTAAATAGAAAACGTTAAGCGTGACTTATTGTGGAGTTCTGTTAGATACTCTGCAGATTTCTGCCAACATGAAATTGCAGTGACACTTAATATAAAGCAGATCTAATTAGTTTTGTACATCTGGGTCAGTCTCGGTACTATGGTAAATACATGCTTGATAATCCAGATAAAATAGAATAGAATACGACAAGATGTATATTCACAGTCACAAATGTTTACTAATGATTTCTGATCGTGCAATTTTGGTAAGAACTCCCCACCCCTTTTTTTTTTTTTTTTTTTTTTTTTTGTAGGTGTTCTCTGTTACCCTCTGTATTTTCCCATCTAAGGACATGTAGGTCAGGCAATTCTAAGGGCTCATTCAGATGAACAGGATTTGTTCACGCCTAAATTATCG
This sequence comes from Pseudophryne corroboree, assembly GCF_028390025.1. Lineage (NCBI taxonomy): Eukaryota > Metazoa > Chordata > Amphibia > Anura > Myobatrachidae > Pseudophryne > Pseudophryne corroboree. The sequence continues at coordinate 111,895,153 of NC_086448.1, forward strand.
TAGAAAATCGTGCAGACGCTATGGCCATTGATCCTGCTACCTCTGCCTCCACTACTCACAAGCATCATTCTACAATATGGGGTTAAACAAAGTGGTGGTAAAATCATGCGCCTTGCTATCCAGCGTTTCAGACCTACCAAAACATGAGCATATTCGGCCAAAACATTAATATGAATGAACGCTAAGGGCAAAATTTTTTCATCTTTTTGGGTACACTGGATGGACTATTTTTCATATTCATTTGTTTATTTTACTTTTTATTCTGTTAGTGTTTTTCTTATACTGCAGCTTTCTGTGGTATATTTCTGTTTATATACAAGTAAGGACTGTGATAAACATACTGATTGAATACGAAGATGAGTGAAGCAGATGAGAAAGAAAGGACCAGTCCCTCTATGAAGTCCCATTTTACACACCAGCTTTATTTCTTTTTCTTTTCTTTTCTTTTTTTTTTCCATTTGTTCGTGTTTGTTTTTCCTGTTTTGCCTGTTGGTTAGCATACTAAATCCGGTATCTCTTCTGGGATGCATCTCGTTAAAGAACACAATTCATTTTTTTCTGTTGTCAGTTGATGGGACCGATCCAGTGTCCTTTACGTACCCTGCTTTTTCGTTTTCTAAAGGCTGGGTTACTGGATATTTAATCTTCAAAGGCCTGCACCTTCACTCTAATGGGGCTCAGGGGGACTAACAAAATGCCCCTTCTAAAAATGTTGACTTGCAGAATGAGTCCGAATAGTCCTTCTTTTTTTTTTTTTTTTTTCTTTCTTAGAATGAGATGATCTGCGTTTGTATATGAAAAGATCTCTTTATCTATGTTCCTTAGTATCTCAATGAGTTTGATGTTTGGACTTCAACTTGGCAATTCAAAACCTTAATTATTTTCTTTTTCCACAATTGCGTTGTAAATTTGGTGATGTGCTTAGGTTCGGTGTCCAGTTACTTGTTACATTTTCAGACCAGTTTCAGTTGTCTGACAAATGACGTCAGATTTTCCTATTGAGTAGTCCATGTTGGACTCCACGATTATAAGATTTTAGGTGCTGCGGCTGTAGAAGAACCCCACATTGCCACTATAACATGGAGCTCAACTGTTCTGGTTTTTGCCAAAGAAGGTCCTGTGCCTTAAGACCAAACAACATCTGTTGCTCCAGAAGGCTCTGTTTTATTCAGATCCAACTTTGTAACTGAATCCTAACAGCAATGTTTTGTTTGTTTTGATTTTTTGGAGTAAAGGGGCTTTCCCCTCACTACCCCGATTTGAAATTCTTGGTCTTTTAGGCGTCGTCTGATTGTAGAGTCATGAACTTTAACATTTGCCATGTTGACAGAGGCCTGAAGATCTGCGGATGTAGCTTTTGGAGAGCTATTCTATTTCTCAGCCTTACACGGCCTGATCCTTTGGGTGAATTTGCTAGGGCACTACTGGGAAGATTAGCAGCTATCTTCATTGCCATCTATTTGGAAATCCTTTTTATTTACTTTTCAGTGATGGACGTTCGATTGTTTAGAAAAAACCTTTTAAACTTTCTAGATTGGTGTGAGGGTAACATCTGCTTCCCTGCGATAATTGCACATGTATTTCCTCCTTAGCACGGTGTTAAAACAAACCTAAATGTTCTGCACTGAGATGTGCAAAGCTGTAGAGGTAGTAGCACTTCCTGAAAAAATAAGGATGTTTCCTTGATTGGTTCAAATTCTTTCTTCATTGATAAGAAAGCCGTGAGGATGCTCTTGGTTCTCTACATAGTTACATAGTTGTCGAGGTTGAAAAAATACAATTTGTCTATCGAGTTCAACCTATATTTTGATGTACTGCTATGCACTGGATTTTCTTTCACTGACCCAGATACACTCATACATTATTATTACAGATTATATCCTTGGATTCCTTTTTTTGGCTAGAAATTTGTCTAAACCTTTCTTAAACACATCACCTGAGTCAGACATTACAACCTTCTCTGGCAGTGAAATGGTTTCTGTCATGTTGTCGATTGTTTGTCACAGGAAATGTAAAAGAAGTATTACATTTTAGAACTTGATAAGGACAAGATGATTGACTCTATGTCCTGTAATAACGGATTTGAAATGGTGTGTAATTTCTTTTTTGCGTAACTGTATCTGTCAAAGGGCAGACAAGCTTGGCCAAGAGGTTCTTATCTGACGTCAAATTCTATGTTTCTTAGCTTAGACTGGAAGGTGTATGGTTGGACTGCTACAATTTAGAGTCATACTTTTTTTTATGTTTTGCAGTGTAAATGTTTCAGGACCTGTTAGCGTGAGATACAGTTGAAACTGTGGTAAAGAGAGGGCTTTAAGTTCTTTTATCGGTCAATACCCAGGCGAATCTGGTCCAGCTTCCGGTTTTGTGGCGCGTATGGGCACCAAATGATGCTGGTTGCCGATAATCTTGCATGGTATCAAATTAGTGATCAACCGTTTGGCTTTTCTGCCATTCCCAATCAAAATCTGATTGATTCAGGTCAGTTTGGGGTCAGTGTTTCATAAAGTGTCCCTACTGCGTGTATGTAACCATAAATGCACAATGTTTTGAAAATTTACAGAGGTGTGTGAGAAGACCGTCTTGTTCATTCAACCAATAAGGCAGTAATGCACAGCCTAAAGACTCGTGTTAGTTTACATCGAACATGTGCATGGCTAGAGACCAATCACATCCCAGCAAAGTGATCATTAGCCATCTGCTATTTTCTGTAATGTTGCACAATAAGCCAAATAATACAGTGATCAGTTATTGTTCCTTTTTCCCTGTATGTGCAACTATTGCAAGCCAAAGTTTTTGTTTGGAGCCGAATGAAAATTTGTCATTTTTTCTTGTTGATTTCAGAAACATAAAGAGAAAGAAAAGCACAGACAGAAATCCAGAAAGCAAATGGAGCCATTGGCGTCATTAGTTCCCTCTCTGACTGTGACTACTGAAAAGGTGAGCCCAGACACACTACAGGACACCAGCAAGAGAGACTTGCATTGCAGCTGCTGACATTTATGCTTGAACAGGTTATAAACATGGCACGAATGCAGGAATATACAAAGATTTTGCTGTCTGTTAAAGACCACATTTAAAAAAAAAAAATTATAAGTAGTCTATATCAGGGGTTCCTAAACGTTCTTGAATTACGGCGCCCTAGAGTATCAGCATTTTTACCGGCACCTCGAAGATAAAAAATTTTTATTAATACATTTTGATAAAATGATTATATGAAGTAAATTGTGTCTACCTGTCATCCTTAGGGTCAGTTATGTGGTGGTGCACAGTTCTGCTTCCGATGGCCACATGTGATATGATTGGCAGCCCTAGCACTGGTTTTGCCTATCACTTTAACTATAAATAATGTGATTTGGACCTGGACCACCAACTCAATGCACCCCTGCAAGAACCTCGCAACACCTCGGGGTGCCTAGGCACATAGTTTGGGAACCACTGGTGTATATGTGTGTGTATGTGTGTGTGTGTATATGTATATATATATATATATATTATAGTGTATTTCCAATGTGCCTTTATGTAGTGTATGTAGTAATTAAGCGCAAATCAAAGCTTGTATAAGGTCAAGTGTTTGTTCAGCAGTTAGTGTACTTACTAGTTAGGTTTTACGTCTGTCCAGTGATTTGTTTTTGCTATTCTTCATGCATTCACATGTCAAGCTGATGGTGATGCCATCCCATAAGTTAATTGAATTCTGTATGTACATTTACATTCATTAGTAAGGGGCCGATTTAATTAGTGGCGATGCAGTACACGCTTACAATTCCGGCAAACGGGCTATTCCCACTCATGGGTGTCCATGACGCCTATAGAGTGGGAATAGAACCTGTGGCGAGCCCAGCAGTACATCCCCAACCCGTAACTGCCCAGTAGATGTAAAGATGGTGAGCATCACAACTTAAGATTGGTATGATGTAGAATGATCAATTCTTAGAAATGTATCATATTTAATATCAAATGTATCCTGTGTATAGGTAACATAGTAACATAGTATCTGAGGTTGAAAAAAGACAATTGTCCATCGAGTTCAACCTATTTGTGGTGTCCTATGCATGATGATTTGACTAAAATTTCTGACTGATGCTGCTGTCAGCCATTGCATTTAATCCCTATTTATAGTAACTATAATGCATGACTATGCACCATACCCCTGGATATCCTTTTCCAATAGGAATTTATCTAACCCATTCTTAAAGGTGTTGACAGATTCCGCCATTACAACTCCCTCGGGCAGGGAATTCCAAACACGTATTGTCCTTACCGTGAAAAAGCCTTTACGCCGTATTGTGCGGAATCTCCTCTCCTCTAACCTGAGCGAGTGTCCACGAGTCCTCTGTGTTGATCTAACCAAAAACAGGTCCTGCGCAAGCTCTGTGTATTGTCCCCTTATATATTTGTAGATGTTGATCATATCCCCTCTTAGTCTCCGCTTTTCCAATGTAAACATGCCTAGTCTTTCAAGCCTTTCCTTGTATTCCATCGTCTCCATGCCCTTAATTAGTTTGGTCGCCCTCCTCTGTACCTTTTCAAGCTCCAGGATATCCTTTTTGTAGTACGGTGCCCAGAACTGTACACAGTATTCAAGGTGTGGCCTCACTAGTGATTTATATAACGGGAGTATAATACTCTCGTCCCTAGCATCAATACCCCGTTTTATGCATGCTAATATCTTATTAGCCTTCTTTGCTGCAGTCCTACTTTGGATACTACTTCTTAGCTTGCTATCTATGAGGACACCTAAGTCCTTTTCCAGTACAGAATCCCCTAATTTTACCCCATTTAGTAGGTAGGTGTAATTTTTGTTCTTGTTACCACAGTGCATTACCTTACACTTGTCTGTGTTGAAGCGCATTCTCCATTTGGCTGCCCATGCTTCTAATTTAACTAAGTCGTTCTGAAGAGACTCAGCATCCTCCTCTGTATTTATAGCCTTACACAATTTGGTATCATCTGCAAAAATTGACACCATGCTCTCTAGACCTTCTGTTAGGTCGTTAATGAAAATATTGAACAATAGCGGTCCTAATACTGAGCCTTGCGGCACACCACTTAGCACTTCAGTCCAAGTTGAAAAAGATCCATTAACCACAACGCGCTGCTTCCTATTATCTAACCAGTTTTTGACCCAAGTGCATATTGTGCTTCCTAGCCCTGCTTCTTGTAGCTTGTATATAAGTCTCATGTGCGGTACAGTATCGAACGCTTTGGCAAAGTCTAAAAAGATTACATCCACGTCTTTACCCTGATCTAGGTTTGCGCTTACTGTTTCATAAAAGCCAAGTAAGTTGGTTTGACAGGATCTGTCCTTCATAAACCCATGTTGATTCCTTTTAATGACCTTATTGGTTTCAAGGAACTTCTGAATACTATCTCTTAGAATACCTTCCAATACTTTCCCCACTATAGATGTAAGACTAACTGGTCTATAATTACCTGGTTCAGCTTATTTGTGATTAACTTAGTGCTGGGGTAATTACTTACTTTCAGCACAATTAGCTGCACCAAGCTGAATGGACAGAATGTTCAGTGTATGACTGACCAGACGTGTAAGTGGGGCAGCTCATACATCTATCCTCAATACACCAAGCAGAGTGAAATGGTCTGCGCGTGAAAGTCCCGTACAGCTCTCCAAACGTCAGGTATCCTTTTTTTTTTTTTTGCCGAAAAGGCGTCTGTCACAACACAATGCTACGCACAAGGAGACTGTGCTGATTAATTTGATACGACACTTGTATATTGTGTGTGACTGAGTCTGTATATGGAAAAGAATTTCTAATGGAATAAAGCTGTGGCAGCTACATTGTAGCACTTCGTCTACAGATTCAGAGACTCAGTCGCACACAGATGTACAAGTGTCCTCTATCAAATTAATCAGCACAGTATCCTCAGGCATCCTAGTCTCATTGCGTTGCAACTAAGATGCATTTTTGGCAAAAAAGACGCCCGATAAGTTGTGAGAAGGAAATATTTCATTTCTCTGACGTCCTAGTGGATGCTGGGAACTCCGTAAGGACCATGGGGAATAGCGGGCTCCGAAGGAGACTGGGCACTCTAAGAAAGAATTAGGACTACCTGGTGTGCACTGGCTCCTCCCTCTATGCCCCTCCTCCAGACCTCAGTTAGAATCTGTGCCCGGCTCGAGCTGGATGCACACTAGGGGCTCTCCTGAGCTTCTAGAAAAGAAAGTATATTTAGGTTTTTTATTTTCAGTGAGATCTGCTGGCAACAGACTCACTGCTACGAGGGACTTAGGGGAGAGAAGCGAACCTACCTGCTTGCAGCTAGCTTGGGCTTCTAGGCTACTGGACACCATTAGCTCCAGAGGGATCGAACACAGGCCCAGCCTCGGTCGTCCGATCCCGGAGCCGCGCCGCCGTCCCCCTTGCAGAGCCAGAAGCAAGAAGAACGTCCAGAAAATCGGCGGCTGAAGACTCCGGTCTTCATTAAGGTAGCGCACAGCACTGCAGCTGTGCGCCATTGCTCCCCATGCACACCTCACACTCCGGTCACTGATGGGTGCAGGGTGCTGGGGGGGGGCGCCCTGGGCTGCAATAAGATTGCCTTACATTGGCAAAAAATACACATAATATAGTCATTAAGACTATATATGTGTAAAATCCCCTGCCATATATCCATAAAAAAAAGCGGGAGAAGTCCGCCGTGAAGGGGGCGGGGCTATCTCCCTCAGCACACTGGCGCCATTTCCTCTCACAGCTCCGCTGGAAGGACTCTCCTCTGCAGTTTCCAGGCTCAATAGGGTAAAAAAGAGAGGGGGGGCACTAAATTTAGGCGCAAATACTATATATATAGCTGCTATAGGGTAAAATCACTCATTATAGTGTACATCCCTGTGATTTATAGCGCTGTGGTGTGTGCTGGCATACTCTCTCTCTGTCTCTCCAAAGGACTTTGTGGGGTCCTGTCCTCAGTCAGAGCATTCCCTGTGTGTGTGCGGAGTGTCGGTACGGCTGTGTCGACATGTTTGATGAGGAGGCTTATGTGGAGGCGGAGCAGGTGCCGATAAATGTGATGTCACCTCCTGCGGGGTCGACACCTGAGTGGATGGATATGTGGAAGGAATTACGTGACAGTGTCAACTCCTTACATAAGAGGTTTGATGACATAGCAGATGTGGGACAGCCGGCTTCTCAGTCCGTGCCTGCCCAGGCGTCTCAAAAGCCATCAGGGGCTCAAAAACGCCCGCTACCTCAGATGGCAGACACAGATGTCGACACGGATACTGACTCCAGTGTCGACGACGATGAGACTAGTGTACATTCCAATAGGGCCATCCGTTACATGATTACGGCAATGAAAAATGTGTTGCACATTTCTGACATTAACCCTGGTACCACAAAAAAGGGTATTATGTTTGGGGAGAAAAAGCAACCTGTGGTTTTTCCCCCTTCTGAAGAGTTAAATGAAGTGTGTGATGAAGCGTGGGTTTCCCCCGATAAGAAACTGGTAATTTCCAAAAAGTTACTAAGGGCGTTCCCTTTCCCGCCAGAGGATAGGATACGCTGGGAGACATCCCCTAGGGTGGATAAAGCGCTCACACGCTTGTCAAAGAAGGTGGCACTACCGTCTCCGGATACAGCCGCCCTATAGGAGCCTGCGGATAGAAAGCAGGGGGCTATCCTGAAGTCTGTATATACACACTCAGGTATTATACTGAGACCGGCTATTGCTTCAGCATGGATGTGCAGTGCTGCAGCTGCGTGGTCAGATTCCCTGTCTGATAACATTGATACCCTTGACAGGGACACTATATTGCTAACTGTAGAGCATATAAAAGACGTAGTCTTATACATGAGAGATGCACAGAGGGATATTTGCCAACAGGCATCTAGAATAAATGCAATGTCCATTTCTGCCAGGAGAGTATTATGGACTCGGCAGTGGACAGGTGATGCGGATTCTAAAAGGCACATGGAGGTTTTGCCTTACAATGGTGAGGAATTGTTTGGGGATGGTCTCTCGGACCTCGTTTCCACAGCGACGGCTGGGAAGTCGACATTTTTACCCCATGTTCCCTCACAGCCAAAGAAAGCACCGTATTATCAGGTACAGTCCTTTCGGCCCCATAAAGGCAAGCGGGATAAAGGCGCGTCCTTTCTGCCCAGAGGCAGAGGTAGGGGGAAAAAGCTGCACCAAACAGCAAGTTCCCAGGAACAAAAGTCCTCTCCCGCTTCCTCTAAGTCCACCGCATGACGCTGGGGCTCCACAGGTGGAGCCAGGTGCGGTGGGGGCCCGTCTCCGGAACTTCAGCGACCAGTGGGTTCGCTCACGGGTGGATCCCTGGATTCTACAAGTGGTATCTCAGGGGTACAAGCTGGAATTCGAGACGTCTCCCCCTCGCCGTTTCCTCAAATCAGCCTTGCCAACTACTCCCCCAGACAGGGAGGCGGTGCTGGAGGCGATTCACAAGCTGTACTCCCAGCAGGTGATAACCAAAGTACCCCTCCTTCAACAGGGACGGGGTTACTATTCCACAATGTTTGTGGTACCGATACCGGACGGTTCGGTGAGACCCATTTTAAATTTGAAATCCTTGAACACTTATATAAGAAGGTTCAAGTTCAAAATGGAATCGCTCAGGGCGGTTATTGCAAGCCTGGACGAAGGGGATTACATGGTATCACTGGACATCAAGGATGCTTACCTGCATGTCCCCATTGACCCTCCTCACCAGGAGTACCTCAGATTTGTGGTACAGGACTGTCATTACCAATTCCAGACGTTGCCGTTTGGTCTGTCCACGGCATCGAGGGTATTTACCAAGGTAATGGCCGAAATGATGATACTCCTTCGAAAAAAGGGAGTTATAATTATCCCGTACTTGGACGATCTCCTTATAAAGGCAAGGTCCAGGGAACAGTTGTTGATCGGAGTAGCACTAGCTCGGGAAGTGCTACAACAGCACGGCTGGATCCTGAATATTCCAAAGTCGCAGCTGGTTCCTACAACGCGTCTACTGTTCCTGGACACAGAACAGAAAAAGGTGTTTCTCCCGGAGGAGAAGGCCAAGGAGTTGTCATCTCTAGTCAGAGACCTCCTAAAACCAAAACAGGTGTCGGTGCACCACTGCACGCGAGTCCTGGGAAAGATGGTAGCTTCTTAAAAAACGATTCCATTCGGAAGGTTCCATGCAAGGATCTTTCAGTGGGATCTGTTGGACAAGTGGTCCGGATCGCATCTTCAGATGCATCGGCTGATAACCCTGTCTCCAAGGACCAGGGTGTCGCTGTTGTGGTGGCTGCAGAGTGCTCATCTTCTAGAGGGCCGCAGATTCGGCATACAGGACTGGGTCCTGGTGACCACGCCTTCGAGGTTGGGGGGCAGTCACACAGGGAAGAAACTTCCAAGGACTATGGACGAGTCAGGAGACTTCCCTACACATAAATATTCTGGAACTAAGGGCCATTTACAATGCCCTAAGTCAGGCAAGACCCCTGCTTCAACACCAGCCGGTGCTGATCCAGTCAGACAACATCACGGCGGTCGCCCATGTAAACCATCAGGGCGGCACAAGAAGCAGGATGGCGATGGCAGAAGCCACAAGGATTCTCCGATTTGCGGAAAATCATGTGATAGCACTGTCAGCAGTGTTCATTCCGTGAGTGGACAATTGGGAAGCAGACTTCCTCAGCAGGCACGACCTCCACCCGGGAGAGTGGGGACTTCATCCAGAAGTCTTCCAAATGATTGTACACCGTTGGGAAAGTCCACAGGTGGACATGATGGCGTCCCGCCTCAACAAAAAGCTAAAAAGATATTGCGCCAGGTCAAGGGACTCTCAGGCGATAGCTGTGGACGCTCTAGTGACACCGTGGGTGTACCAGTCGGTTTATGTGTTCCCTCCTCTGCCTCTCATACCCAAGGTACTGAGAATAATAAGAAGGAGAGGAGTAAGAACCATACTTGTGGTTCCGGATTGGCCAAGAAGAGCTTGGTACCCAGAACTTCAAGAAATGATCTCAGAGGACCCATGGCCTCTGCCGCTCAGACAGGACCTGCTGCAGCAGGGGCCCTGTCTGTTCCAAGACTTACTGCGGCTGCGTTTGACGGCATGGCGGTTGAACACCGGATCCTAAAAGAAAAGGGCATTCCGGAGGAAGTCATTCCTACGCTGATTAAAGCAAGGAAAGATGTGACCGTAAGACATTATCACCGCATATGGCGAAAATATGTTGCTTGGTGTGAGGCCAGGAAGGCCCCAACGGAGGAATTTCAGCTCAGTCGATTTCTGCACTTCCTACAGTCAGGAGTGACTATGGGCCTAAAATTGGGTTCCATTAAGGTCCAGATCTCTGCTCTGTCGATTTTCTTCCAAAAAGAACTGGCTTCACTGCCTGAAGTTCAGACTTTTGTTAAAGGAGTGCTGCATATTCAGCACCCTTTTGTGCCTCCAGTAACACCGTGCGATCTCAACGTGGTGTTGGATTTCCTAAAGTCGCATTGGTTTGAGCCACTTAAAACCGTGGAGCTAAAATACCTCACGTGGAAAGTGGTCATGCTGTTGGCCTTGGCGTCGGCCAGGCGTGTATCAGAATTGGCGGCTTTGTCATGTAAAAGCCCTTATCTGATTTTTCATATGGATAGGACGGAATTGAGGACTCGTTCCCAATTCTTTCCTAAGGTGGTTTCAGCTTTTCATGTGAACCAACCTATTGTGGTGCCTGCGGCTACTCGGGACTTGGAGGATTCCAAGTTACTGGACGTAGTCAGGGCCCTGAAAATATATGTTTCCAGGACGGCTGGAGTCAGAAAAACTAACTCGCTATTTATCCTGTATGCACCCAACAAGCTGGGTGCTCCTGCTTCTAAGCTGACTATTGCTCGCTGGATCTATAGCACGATTCAACTTTCACATTCTGCGGCTGGACTGCCGCATCCTAAATCTGTAAAAGCCCATTCCACGAGGAAAGTGGGCTCTTCTTGGGCGGCTGCTCGAGGGGTCTCGGCTTTACAACTTTGCCGAGCTGCTACTTGGTCGGGTTCAAACACATTTGCAAAATTCTACAAGTTTGATACCCTGGCTGAGGAGGACCTTGAGTTTGCTCATTTGGTGCTGCAGAGTCATCCGCACTCTCCCGCCCGTTTGGGAGCTTAGGTATAATCCCCATGGTCCTTACGGAGTTCCCAGCATCCACTAGGACGTCAGAGAAAATAAGAATTTACTCACCGGTAATTCTATTTCTCGTAGTCCGTAGTGGATGCTGGGCGCCCATCCCAAGTGCGGATTGTCTGCAATACTTGTATATAGTTATTGCCTAACTAAAGGGTTATTGTTATGAGCCATCTGTTCGTGAGGCTCAGTTGTTGTTCATACTGTTAACTGGATATAGTATCACGAGTTGTACGGTGTGATTGGTGTGGCTGGTATGAGTCTTACCCGGGATTC